>NC_045600.1:15697575-15997575 GCF_009762305.2 Zalophus californianus
AGTAAGAGTTTACACATTTATCTAGTTTTCATTTATGTCCTATGTATCTTATTTCATAATTCTTATGACAGATTGGAATGACTGGTTTATATAAGTCTTTGGTTGCTATTGAGATTGGTTTCTAAATTTTAAGAGGGAAAAGATTTTTATCTATGTCGGTCACCACTGCATCCTAGGAAATAGTAGGAGTTCAAGGAAGTTTTTATTTTTGTCTTTGTTTTTTTCTGAGGGAAGGAAGAAGCATTTGTTGAAGTCTGGCTTCTTGGAGTTTGGAAGTATAAGGGCAAGCAAAAAGCCTTTGCTTTTGAAAAACCTACCCTTTAGAAGAGAGAATGGTTCCAACAACTCACAAATCTGGAGAGATTAAAAGAGAAATGCTGTTAATCAAAGTGCCATTTTCTGTTGCTTTGGTGTTTAACGGGCAGTGATGTGACTTAGTATAAGACAGAGTGTCTGAGGACAGTGTTGTTGGCCTGGTGGCTTCAGGGGTGTGTTGAATAATATTGGGACCTGATTCAAGCATGGGCAGAAAGGCCCTACAATTGCAAATTTATGGGAAACCACTGCACTGGAGAGTTCTTTTGATAATGGAGCAAGGGCACTGCCTCCATCTGAAGAGAGACATCATATTCACCATTTCCATCAAAACTTGTTGAGGTGGCACAGTCTTTGCAAGTGGCATGAGGGACAGTACAAATGACCCTACTATGGAATCTTTCTGTAGTATCTGAGCCCTACTCTCAGAACAGAAAGTTTTCTATCAAATTCATTGTAAAATCAGTCAGTAAGGTCCCTGGTGTGTGCCCTTCTAGGTTTAATGTATTCCAAACCCAGACTGGAGACTGGTTATAATCTATGTAGATTCTGGGCCAGACAAGAACAAATTTTGTTGAATGTGGGCAATCTACAGGTCTCAGCTGTGATTCCCATGAGCTAATGAAAGCTCAAATCTAAAATAAATGTGTCAGTACTATGTCCTTAAGCACTATTCTGCTCCAACAATGAGAAAAAAATCTGCTACATGAAGAAAAACCTTTGTCACTAGGAACTTAGTACAACAATTAGAATAGGAAAAAATATCTCCTTTTCTGTACTTTCTCTCATGATTCTCTACATTCAGAGTACAAGTGTGGGTAGTTAGTAAATATGTCTACAAGGTGGTTGGTGATAACACAACTCCCAGCCAAGGGAGGAAATTCTAACTGAAGTAAAGCAGAAGGACTTAAGTTGTCTCTTCCCCTCCTCTATCCCTTGTAGTTAAATAAAAGCCAGATAGTTCTTATTGGCCAATGGTGTCTCCTTCTCATCATTACCATCAGGAAATATAAAGCTGAGATGGACTGAGCCTCATGCTTTTCACTTCATCTTTCTGATATTACTTTTGGGAGTGTGGTTTGCTGAGAATAAAACGCATCCTTTGGCCCCCATGGTGGTGGGAGAGAGTGCTCCATTCCTGCCATCTGACAACCTAGATTGTTAGAATGGATTAAAGAAAGATTATACAACAGAACAGAGCTAAACAAGCAGGGAAGGTGGTGCTAGACAGGATGGTCTTCTGCTGCCGTATTTCAAAGAAGGGCTCCGTAGGGACATTTCTTTATTCAAGGGAGTTTTGCTAAAAAATATGCACTTTCCTTTTTCCTCCCATCAACTTTGTCCTCTTATCTCAACTACTCATTCCCAATAAAGTTGACTGCTGCCGCTGTGCTTCAGAAAAAGCTAGAGACCTCTGTAGACTTCTCCTTTTGCCTTATTTATGATAGCAAGAGCCCAAACAGACAGAGGCTGTCAGACTTATCAGTGAAAAGTCAAGAAGAGTTTATTTTAAGCTGTGAAGAATGCAAAAGTCTTTAAAAAAAAATTTTTTTTTTTTATTTAAGCACTGAGTATTTTCCTTCTTCCCAAACTCAATGGATAAGAAGTGATGTGAATGGAATTCAGTGGGTCAGTAGGGGTGAGCACACCAGAAGAATAAGTTGTACCAGCCATTATCATTTTTATATGTTTGTGCACACAAGCCCACTCAGAAAAAGAAGCATATAAATCGTGACAGCAAAGATTTCCATAATAATTCTGAGCCCATAGGTAAGTCATAGAAGGCTCCTATTGGCTTGCATATTTGACTTAAAGTTGATGACTTATATTTTTCCTAATGTACCATATACTGAAGTTTTAACAAGAAAAAGTCTGGCAAGGAGGTACAATTGGGTTCCATGGAAGGCCTCCATTGTTCTATGGGAACCTTGGCACAAAAGACGTCACATGTCTTCTCTTTCCTGAGTACATGGTGTGAAGGGCAAGTTACTTCATTCTTCTCTACCAAATCCTTATCTCTGTGAAATGGGAATCTCTGGGACATAGTGATGAACACTGAGTCAGTCAAACAAACTTCCTTTTTCCCTGACAGTGTAGTATAGGAGTCAGGAGCATGAAATCTAAATCCGGAGTGCTGGCTCCAAATCCCTGGCTTTGCCATTTACAAGCAGCCAGCCAGGAGCACCTGTAAGGTGAGGGATAATGATAGAGAGTATCTGGAACAAAGTAAGCAACCTATGACTAATTGTCATTGATGTTATTGATATTCTTATCATTCACTTGTTCATACATTTCTAAATTCAGTAAATATTCACTGAGTGCCAGCTACAGGCAAGGCCCTATGCTAAGACTTAATCTCTACCAGTAGAAATAAGTAGAGCTTCTCTTTCTTGGAGATTCCAATCTGGTATGAGGGGGCAGTGTATAGGAAAGAATATTGTAATGATAACTTCAGATTGTTACAAGTGTTAGTGATAAGTTATAAGTGTAATGAGGAGATAAGATAGGGTAACTTTGGAGTGTAAGCATTTCTTTGAATCGGGGTGCAGCTTAGGCCCCTTCCAAAGCCTGAGGCCTGTTTTAATATGCAGCTCTGTAATCTTCTTCTCAAAGGGGTTCCCCTGAGTTGTATAAGCCTCACAAAACCTGGATATGCCTCTGCTGAGCAATGATAAATGACAGAGCACCTTACTATATAGTAAGAAGTGTCAATCCATGTCCAGACCCAGGGTGAGTGTCTTCCAGGTAGAGGGGGCCACATGAGCAAAGCTCTACAAAGAGCTCTATAGGCTTGAGGGACATCAAAAAGGCTGGTAGGGCCAGGGTGTAGTGAGGTGAGGTCAGAGAGTGGACAGTGGTCAGATCCTATAGGGATTTGTCAACCAAGTTGACAAACTTGGAGTTTGCTTAGGTTGGTGCTATGAGTTGAACTGTATCACCTCCACCTCAAAAGAAAAAAAGATATGTTGAAATCCTAACCCTCCAGTACCTCAGAATGTGACCTTATTTGGAAATAGAGTCTTTACAGATATTATCGAGTTAACATGAGGATATTAGGGTGGGCCCTAAACCAAAATGACTTGTGTCCTTAGAAAAAGGGGAAATTTGGATGCAGAGATAGGTGTGAATAGATGGAGGGTGAGTGAAGTCACGGGGCGGACAGCACACGAAGACAGAAGGTTGGAGAGCTGAATCTACACGCCAAGAAATGCCAAAAAATTCCAGCAGCTAGAAGAGGGAAGGAGGGATTCCCCTATAGGTTTCAGAGGGAGCAGGACCCTGCCAACACCTTGACTTCAGACTTCTAGCCTCCAGAACTCTGAGACAATACATTTCTGTCATTTTAAGCCACCTAGTTTGGGGTCCTTTGTTCTTGCAGCTAAAGGAAACAAATATAGATGGGAAGGCATTAGAGCTTTAAGCCAGTGAGTGACACAATTATATATATATATGTATATACATATATATACATATATATATATATAATTTATTTGACACACACAGAGAGAGAGAGAACACACAAGCAGGCGAAGCTGCTGAGAGAAAGGGAGAAGCAGGCTCCCCACTGAGCAAGGAGCCTGATGTGGGATTCGATCTCAGGACCCAGGGATGATGACCTGAGCTGTAGGCAGACACTTAACTGACTGAGCCCCCCAGGCGCCCCTTCACAACTTATATTTTTATAAGATGACCTTGTAAAGAGTACACTGCAAGTGAGCAGAAGGAGGGAGACCAGACTGCGACTTTTAGGGACCTAGATCTCGGATGATGTAAGTAGGGACTGTGGGTATAGAGAGAAGGAGATGGATCCTGGGTGAACTTTGTCAATCGATACATGGAATTTGCTAGTGGGTTGGATGTGTAGAGTAGAGAAAGAAAGCTCAAGGATGATAGAGTCCCTGAGAGTTCCTCTCCATCTTCCCTATAACGTGGACTTTTTGCTGAGAAATATTCATAGTGCCTCTGAAATCCTTGCCAATTTCATGGCACCGTTTCACTTAACAATCTCTCTTGTTTATTAACTTTAATAGTGTTGTAGCATTTAGTTACCACGCTATGAGGGTAGCTATTATGCCAGATGGTTCCACAAATAATGATCTTCATTCTTCCATGAGTGCTCTATTTATTTTTGCTGATTATTAGTGCATTTTTGAACCCATTAAAGCCCTGAAGCTCTACCAATAGGCATCTAAATAAGGCCCCATAATCCTGAAGAAGAAGAATTTGGTATGTGGTAGTTGAGCTGCTAAAGTCTCCCCAGCTACACTACTGTTTCAGTCATTGAGAATTTAACGGAGGAGAAAATCAGAATGTATTGATTTCATCTTACGCCCCTTGGAGGAGGCATTCCAAGTTGTTTTGAAACACACATGACAGCGCCTCTTAAAGTATTTGAGGAAGCTCAAATATGCTGGGTGAGCCCATGGGCAGCTTTCACCTGGAGTCTGGCTCTATGTTGACGTAAAGCCCTTTATTAGGGCCTGGAGGCATGAGAGGTAGGACAGATTTTCTCTGCTGGGAAGTGCGTGTCCTCAGACTATAGACCACAGGTCAGATTTGAATATCGCGTTTTCCATGCTGACTCCAAGGATTGCACCCTAACTGTTGAAACCTGGGTCCATTCGCTCATAACTCCATTTTACAGATTTGTAGGTGAAAAACTTGCCAGAAATAGTCCCTTCTGGTTTTAAATCCCCCTAAAGCCCGCTGCCAGACACCTCTTCCCTTCTCCCCTTCCTTCCTCCCACAACCTTTGCTTTTCTCTCCTCTCCCTTCCTATTAACTTAGATCAGGAGGGTGTACGTTTCGGGAGTTATGGGTATTGAAGATTGCAGAACCTTGCTCAAGCAGTCATGTTCTAATGATGAGCGTGTGTCAAGTGGTCATAAGTCAAATTGAGTATGTGTTTGGAGGCAAAGACACATCGTTGGAATGGGGCACAGGATGGGAGTAGCTGGACAGATGGGAGGAGCTGGGTTTTACTTCTGACTTTGACAACCTCTCTGACCTTTAGATTCTTTATCCATGAAACATATGGATAATGATCCACATAGTGAAGGTCAGATGAAGTAATATATGTGAAAGGATGTTATAAGCTCTGAAGTGCTAGATATATGTGAGGTAGGAATGTCTAAAATAAAATAAGGAAGATCTCCATGTACTGACCTAGAAAGAAGTGCAGGACTTACTAAGTACAACAAAACAAAACAGTATGTATGGTGTGATGCACATTTATGCAAATTTGTGTACAATCAAAACATACCTTAAGAAAAATGTGTGTTTGTGTTCACAGATGATTGTCAGTGTATGGAAAATTGATGGGATGGGTGGTGATGTCCACACAGTAGACACAGTTCTCTGTGAGGAAGGAACAGGCTGGAGGCGGCTAAGGAGAGATTTCCACACATTGTACCCCCATATTGTAAAATAAGAATGTTTTCTGTGTTACTATATTTACTGCAGTAATATAGTTGTACAATATTACTAGTATTAGTAGAAGTAATGTAGTGCTTCTGTAGAAATACAATAAAACCAAATAAAGCCTTTTTAAGTTAAAAAATTACTGTTAAAAAAACTATGGTTAGCAGCAGAGGTCATGACACTAAAACTCCTCTTTTGCTATTTATCTGAGTCACATTTTTCACTCACCTCCTCAGTCAGCAATAAATACTTACTCAGTACTTGTAAGTTATACTCTGTGCTAGGCACTGGGCCTCCCGTAATAAAACGTCCTCCCTGTAGTTGGCATTATTTACAATGTTTAAGTACTGGGGAGGTCCTGGCTTATAGAGGGAGCAGCTGTAAGATTGTAGGATCCCCAGTAGGATAAAGGTAGAATTATATTGAAAGACAAAGAATTCTGGTAGACTCTCTGGTGACCTACTCAGTGTTCATTTCAACCCAAATATAAAGAAGGTCTCAATTTTGTTCAGGCAGTACTGTGCCCAGCCTCAGGAGGTAGATCATGACTGGTCTAAGTTTACATGAGATCCTGTTGTTTCTTGCTCCCCTTCTAGCTGGGAGTGTCCATGTGACCTGGGCTAGCCAGGTAGTTCCTAGAGAAGCTTTTGCTTTCCTAAACCAAAGGAACAAACAGACCTGGCGTCTCTCCTTCTCCCTCTTCCTGCTGGGATGTCAGGATGAAGGTTGGAGCTGCAGCGACTATCTTGTCATAAAACAAAGATCCAGAGGAAAGCACAAGTGTGGGCTTTAACACTGTCGGAATCACTAAATCAGTGTCATCAACACTCTTATCTCCAAACTCCTTGTCATGTGAGAAAGTAAACTGTTTAAGATGGACTGTCTGTTAATTGCAACTAAATGCATTCCTAATCGATACAGGAATGCATTAAAAATATCACACTTAAGTATGATTAAAAAAAATAGTAATTGCACAGTACATTTAAACCCAACTTTGAACATAAGCAATCTCCCAATGAATCTGGTAAACTTTTGTAGAATACTAATGTGAAACCTAAGTTTGGATGATGGCTTTGGCAGGAAGTTGGGAGCCAGAGGGACATAATGCTTAGATCTTGCTATGGTGCTAGGATAAATTCTGGTTGTACATGCATGGAACCGTGTGGAAGAATGAGGCTGTGGGTAGCAACCCAGAGGGGCTGTCTGCTGTGGTTGTATTTAGTATGATTGCTAAATATTTTCCATTCCCCTATTTACAGGTAGGGTTGCCAGATTTAAAACACAAAAATATAGGATGCACAGTTAAATTTGAATTTCAGATAATATGATAAGTAATTTGGGGTAGAAATACGTCCCATGCCATGTTTGGGAACTTTGTTCATGACAAAGCCACACAGATATATCAAATTAAGTGAGCGAATGAGATTGAAATAGGACCTTCGGACTCCAAAAGTAGGTTATCCTGCTTGTCAGTTAGTTTTTCCAGAAGAGTTTGTTCCCTTCTCTAGGCATGTGTGCTGTTGATTTTTTTCATCATCTGTGCTTTCTCTGTATGTATTTAAAGATAAAAAAAAAAAAGTGAGTCATGACACATTAGACTCAGTTAGACCTGCTGTGGATTCTCTGGCATGTTTTCTTTGATTTGCTCTGGAAACCTGGGTAGGGGCTGGAAGCAGAGAGAGGGGAAAGCAGGAGCCACGCCGGGAGGGACGGGCAGAGATGGGGCTGGCTCGGCCCCATACTTCGAAACAGACCCCGGCCGCATGTCACCGCTCTTGTGCAGGGCAACTGGCAGCACATAGTGGAAATTAAATGCCACTGTAGTTATCAGACGAGTCACCCATCAGCGCGGTGCCTGATGCAGTTTGGCTCCTCAGGCCCTCTCCCATAAATCTCCGCCTAAATTAGAACGAGAAGAGATATTCGGCTTCAGATTTCTGCCAGGCTTTCATTAATCCTCTAGACACTGGCGGGATCTGTCTCGCCTTCTTTTCTTTGCCAGCGAAATGACACTTAACAAAGAAGATACCTCCGAACACGCTGGTACATCCCTGACAAACTTTCATAAATATGCCCAGCTGTTTCTGCAAGTCTCGGCTCCGTGTAGCCTGCAAATCACTGATTAATTTGCACACAGCTGCTACAGATTCTAGGGAGACAAGCTCCTGAAAACATTCAGTGGTGCTGGTATGAAGCCTCTAATTTCCTTAAGTGAAAAGTTTCTAAAGCTGTTTAAATTGTCTGAGGAGGCTGCAGAGGTGGGACTCCCGGGCTTCCTCCTGGCCTGTCTGACAGCCTCACAGTTGTGCAGAAAAATCCACTTAACTGTTGAGTGCATGCACTGCCCGACAGTCTCCGAGCCGCCAAGCCTCTGCTTACCATTTTTTCTCGAAGGATTATTGGACACCTATGTCGCGCAAGGCACTGAAGGAGACAGGGCACTGTTGCCGATGGGACCCTGGCCTTTAAAGTTGAATTGACCCAGATATAAACCCTACTTCCCTTCTTAACTTGAGCCTTGGGCCATGTCCTTATCTGTAAGAACTGAGTCTATATCAAAAGGCCCCTGGGAATGAGATAATGTTTTTAACGGGAACAATATAAAGTGTTTTCCTAGCCTTTCTCCTATGTGCTGCCTAAGGGAAATTTTGGGCCCTCTTGGCTGCTTTGTTTGTGCAAGTGGGGATAACAGATGGAGAAGGCAGTTTGGGAAAGGTCTAGAAGACCATCTGCAATGACACGGGTAAGGCCAGAGATATACTCCTGGAAGTGACTTGTAATTGTAGACAGAGGAGGGAAGAGGCAGGGTGCCAGAACTGACTGATGTCTGAGAAAGTTTTTGGAAACTGGGAGGAGAGAGGGCTGATGAATATCTCCCGTGCTCTGCTCTGTGACTTATGGGGGAAGAGAAGGGGAGGAAGGACAGAAAACGTGTTGCTGTGGGTTATAAAGCAATCTTTTGGAGTTGTTCAGTGCTGTTTGGATGTTGGAGCCACTGATGAGTTGTGGGTGTGGAAATGCTTTACCATCATTCCCAGGCGGGGTGGAAGATGGGCTGGGGAAGGGGAGCTGGGCACGAGGTGGGATTTATCAGAAGGATAGACTAGACCAGACCAGAGGAGGCCAGACAAGGTGAGGGAGGCAATGAGCACTTTCTAGTGACAGAGTTGTCTATAAGATCTTCAACTGTATCCCGAGACGGTGGATCATGAATAGAATTGGGTCTTTCTTCTTTTTTTTTTAAAGATTTTATTTATTTATTTGACAGAGAGAGAGAGAGAGAGATAGCGAGAGCAGGAACACAAGCAGGGGGAGTGGGAGAGGGAGAAGCAGGCTCCCCTCTGAGCAGGGAGCCCGATGTGGGGCTCGATCCCAGGACCCTGGGATCATGACCTGAGCCGAAGGCAGACGCTTAACGACAGAGCCACCCAGGCGCCCTGGGTCTTTCTTCTTACGAATCTCCTAATCTAGGATATTTTCCCCATGCCTCCCTACCAGGCCACATTTATCTCCTTTAAGATCCAACACAGTCTCTTCCACCTCCTACGTCTCCCCACCATGCTCAGTTCCATCATTTCTGAAGTTCAGATTTTGGACTCACAGTCTGTTCTACTGTCTTCATACCAAGCCATACTGTTGAACTATTTCCTGGGCCTTGCTTTTCTTTTAGAAAAATTAGATCCTGAGCTCCTGGAAGGCAGTTTTCCTGTTACTCTTTTTCTTTTATCCTTGGTGCTAAGCACTGAGGAAAACAAATAAATAGCTATGGGATTGGACCTGGTTGGGTTTCAGGGTGTGCCATGCATGATGATCACTACAATACTATGTCTTAGAAAAATGAGATACATCCAGATAAGTGTTGAATTTTCAATGAAAATGGAAATCACCCTGCATTATCTTTGAAGAATTTGGTAAATCAACTTAATATAATATAAATCCATAACAGGAACTTGTAATTGTTCTATTGCTGAGCTAAGCAATGACCCCTTCTAGAAGCAGGTAAAAGAACAAACAAGTCACTGTTTGGACACACCCATGTGTGAATAGCTCCTTTTAAAATTGCGGTCTTATCCGAAGAGGCCTTAATTTATTAGTACAGATGGTTTAGGTGGTTCTGTATTTATTGAATTTCTACAATCTCATTTCTCCAAAAATCCTGAAATGATGTCTAGAGAAGACTGAATCTTCGTTTAAACAAGATCTGTTGTTGTTCTTGTTTGATTGTACAGGTTGAGGCAAGGGAACAGAGTCCCTAAATAGCAGAAATCAAAAACCCTATATGTCCCAAGAGTCACAAAGGTGAGGTCTATGTTGACAGTGACAAAGAGAAAATGCAGAGGAGGAGGAATGTGTAAGAGAAAGCAAACAGCTCATTTGGCAATCATCGGGGGATTTGATTGGTGTATGCTTTTCAAGAAATGAATTCAGAGAACTTAAAAAAAAAAAAAGACATTCCAATAGTGAGGTTGGTGGCTGGCAAGCAATCATTTCCCCGGTTTCGTGCAGACAAACCGAGATCCAAAAACATGAAGACCATTTGAAAATAATCAGTTAAATAACCCTGCTTCGGTCACTGAGAGAATTTGGCTTGAGGAATATTTATCATGTAAAAACGTACAAGATCTATACATGAGGGAAGGTCTGGTCCTATAACAAAGGAACTTACTTACTTTACAGAAGGATTTTTCCAAAGTTCCTTTAAAAACCAAAACAGCCAGTGCACTTGAATTCCGATTTGGTTTTTAGATATTTGATTTACCCACAATTTTTCAAGAACTCTGCAATTGCATAAAAACATATTGAAATGGAAGCAAAGCCAGGCCAGTTCAGTTTCAACTTGAATTAGAAGTGGCCCAAGTGTTTGAAGGGTGCTATTTCTTCCAGATCAGCTTATACTTAACTTTATTTCCTTATAAAACGGAAAAAAAGAATTTTTTTTTGACTTTGTGTGACTTTCCATCACAGATATATATTCTTAGGTGTGATTCAGCTTTATCTCCTATTTTCTTATCTGCCTAAGAAGATGCAGTTGTTCAAAACCAATTTACTTGGCTAATTCTTTCCTCTGTCATCTTTGTAATTATTTCCGATAGGCCTTGGCTAAACAATTCTTTCTCCATCATGTGGTTTCATCTCGGCTGAAAGTTTGTGTCCGCAGAGTCTGTTGTTATGGCAACAGCTGGGCTGTTACCAGCTCCACATTATGGTTTTACTGCAAGAAAAGGAAAAGAAAAATGAGCAAGGGTGGAGGGGAACATTTGGCCATTTCCACATATCTGTTTTTAAGTAATTGATCTTACCTCCTCTGTCATAGTTAATTTTTTTGCATAATTCTCTCCTTTCAAGGACCTTGAGTTCTACTAAATGAGTCATCTTATGCACACTGATAATTTAATTAATATTTATTGAGAAGGGACCACGAGGTGTGGTCTAGCATAGGCATAATGATTCATTGATTTGGGCAAGCATTCCATAAATATGTATTGAGCACCTACCCTGTTCCAGGTAAGGTTTTAGGGGCTGGACCCGCAGTTAGTCTATCAGACAATGGCATGGCTCTCCCAGAGCCTACATTCTCTTGGAAGAGACAGGCAGTGAACAAGTGAAGGCATACATGTGATGCATTCAGATGATTACATGTGGTGTGAATAAGATAAAATAGCATAGTATGACAGAGGGATGGGGGAGCATTGGAGAGGGCTCTCAGGGGAGGTCTGAGACCTGACATTGGAACAGACGTCTGAATGATGAAGAGTGGAGCATGTGAACATAGTGGGAGAAGGCTTTCCAGGCAGAGGGAACAGCAAGTGCATGAAATTGCTTGAAATTTTTTAAAGGAAAAAAATGTCCAAAGAGTCTGGAGGGTGGTGAGCAAGGGAATGGAGAGCAGGAGGGGAGATCTCGGAGGTAATCAGGGGTCTAGTGATCGGTGGTGTTAGGAGGGTCAGCTTCATGGGTGAATGACCCATACAGTCAGTCACTCAGGACTTCGTGATCTGACTTAATGCTATGCTATTTCTGTCTTGAAGTTCTTAATGATTTTACCTTCGAACCTGTGTTTCTTGGGTGAAGTCTAATGAGACAATGGATCATGTGTGTGAGCAGAGGCAGTATGTGTCTGTCTGCTGTTCCTTACCAGTCACTTGCATATAGCGTTTGTGATGACCCGTGAACACAGAATTACAGCAGACCCCCCTGTGTGGGAGTTCAGCAAGGCTCCAAGTGAGTACAAGTTAAATGTGTTATATCAACAACTCAGTAAGTGGGGCACTAACAGCCCAGAGCGGCCATGCACTCTGAACCAGAATTCTCCTTGAACACGGAAGGCAGTAGCATCCTAGGAAACACTAAGGATCAAAGAACCATATCCTATCCTTTCTCACTCATGTTTCTTCCCCGTACTGCCCAATTACTGCCATTGAAAGTCATGAACAGGAAGAGGAGGAAAAGGAAAGATAGAGCAACTCATTTTCCTTTCAGTCCTTCCTTACTCACCAATAAGCCAAAGGTAGAAGTGTTGGTAGAACGTGTGGTATCTAGAAGTGGAAAGTAAAGACAGTTAAGTTAGTTTTGTGCAGAATTTCCACTCTCCTGGTAAGAAGGAAATACATATACATGTGTGAGTTACTGACTACAGATTGTGTAATGTCTGTGATTTCACATGCCAATTACATGCACTTATATATCCATTTAATATTGGCATTGCATAATGTAAAGATGAACAGTAAAACTCATGCCCAGTAATTTAAAATTTTCATGTTCCTTTACTGAGAATGACATTAAGTAGCAAATAAAAAAAAATCATGACACATTGAGAGATAGTGGAAGAAAGGAAAAAAGCCTTATATTTTAGTGCATTGAACAACACACTTTTCTTCCTGCTTTTTTGAACAAGGGGTGTCTTAGTTTATCCAGGCTGCTCTACCAGAATACCACGGACTGAGTGGCTTATAAACAACATAAATTTATTGCCCACAGTTTTGGAGGCTGGGAAATTCGGTATCTGGTGAGGACCCTCTTCCTGGTTCATGGATGGCATCTCCTTGCTGTGTCCTCACATGATGGAAGGGGCGAGAGACCTCTCTGGGGCAGAGCCTAATCACCTCCAAAAGCCCCACCTCCTAATACCATCCCCTTGGGGGTTAGGATTTCAACATGAATTCTGTCAGTTCCTAACAAGGGGCCCTCCATTTTCATTTTTCACTTCATTTTCACTTTTCATTTCAATTTTCATTCCACAAATTAAGTGGCCAGCCCTGGTGATAACGTAAGTCATATGACAACAGATATTATTACCTATTGGAACTTGGGGAAATTACTTTGCGTTTCCACGCTTTGATTTTCTCCCCTTTGTCATGCAGATAAGAATACCCCATGAATGGGGTTGTGATGAAGGTCATTTCAGAAGATGCCGTACATCCGTCACTGGGCAGTTTTTTATATTCGGCACGCATTCAATAGTAGCAATGCAGGGCTCATAAACAGACCCTGTAGAATAAGATATGAGGTTCTGTGTGGATATGCATTATCTTAGCATTGTAAAGATATGAAAGGTCTTCTCGGTGAAACAATTTCTCTATCTCCATAGAGAAATTCTTGCCTTACAGGAACTTGGGAGGGAGCACACTGCTAATATATCCCATAATACCTTGGCTTCAGGAAAGCATTTGACAAATTATTTTATGTTCTTTTCTGGAGGAGAAACATAGGCTAGATGGTAAATCTGATAGATTTGTGTCAGTTCAGTAACTTTACTCAGAGAGTTTGATTAATGGATTATGGTAGCCTGGAGAGTGGATTCCAGTGATATGCCAGAGAACTTTGTTGTTGGCTCTGTCCTATTTAATATTTAATTCATGGCTTCGTGGAGGATACATCAAGCATGATTACCAAATATGTGACCGACGCAACGTTAGAAGGAAGAGATAAATCTTTTGTGACTAATGAACGATTCAAACATATTTTCATAGACTGGCATCATGAACCAAATCCAATAGGATGAATTTAACAGATGGTTTAAGTTAGTTAAAAGTAAAATCAGAGGATAGACTATCCTAGGCTTATAAGAATATAAACTGTGACAAAGGGCTAAGGCTCAGAACTGTCTGTGAGTCATTCATTAATGCATGTATTTTTGCTTAACAGCTAAAGCACCGGTCAACATGCTGGTTGCTATGAGGAATATATGAAGGTGCTAGGAACAGGGAGTATAATATTGAACATGGCAGTTACAGCACAACTCGGCCATGGAAGTGATTGAGGAGGGCAGGCAATGCAGATGACAACCAAACATGCACTTCATTCATTATTTTATTTGAATCACGTGATCATAGACTTATTATATAGTCCTATTAAATATGGGGACCAAATATGGGAATATTTGGAAAGAATATTGCAAGGTGCATTCAGAGGAGGATACTATGAATAATAAAAAAATTTAAAACTCTGTCACATGAGGAATGAATGGCCAGTTGAGGGTTTCCTATTGCTATTACCACTGTAATTGATGATATCTTATTATATAGAGTAAAACCAAATCAAAAAGAATTTCTGAGTCAGCTAATTTTGCATATTTAGCCTGGAAAAAGCACTTGGGAAATGCTCAATTGCTATCTTTAAATATTTAACAGGCTTTTATGTGGAAAATAAAATTACACTGTCTCTGTGTTGAATCTTATTTAGAATTAAGACAAATGAGTGGACATCATAGGAAGATGGATTTTGGCTCAATGTACAGAGAGCCTTTCTGCTGAGAGTTGATCTTTCCATAATTGGGGTTGTCCTTTTTGGGCCTGAATGACCATTTTTCAGGCATGATGCTGAATTAAAGACTGAACCATACAGCTTCTGTGGTTGTTTCCTACACTAAGATTCCATCATGTTGTTATGGAATTTAATGCAATTCGACAACCATTTTGGCCCCTCTTATGTGGCGGCCACTTCACTGGGCAATCCAGAAGTTATGCAAACACCCAAAAAGACATTCTGCCTTCACCAGATGTACTATTGTCTACATGAGTGACCAAGAATATTTAACCAAGAGAGCTATCCTAAAGACATTCAACTTGAGTTAAAATTTGAATGAAGCAAGGATTTCAGTTTTCAGAAATAACTGGGGAAAATGACAGAATAGAGAAATGTTGAGGTATAACAGTAGATACTTAACTTTACCAAGGATGGAGGTAGGTCATGAGTTGTCTAGCACAAACTCAGTTGCAAGTAAAGTTAAAAAAAAAAGACTTTAAAATATGTATTTCCACATGTCATAATGGGTACATTGAGGGGATGCAGAGGGGACAGGAACTGTGAACATGGCTTTGGGGATGTTGTCTTGCAGATGTGCCCAGTACTTACCACATCCTCACCCCTGTCTGAGTGGTTCCTTGCACACAGGTCACCATTCTTGGGACCACATGACCCTGGCATCCCGGCCATGGCTAATGGGAGTGAGGACAAGTGCAATGGGGGAGCCAGTGTGGTCTAGATACGGGTTGGTGTGAGAGTTGCAGTCAGCATGGGAAATGAGCCACTGGCCCCAACACATGTTTTTCTCTTTGCAAGTGTAAATATGAAACATGCAAAGGAGTCCGCCCAGCAGGATATGGCAGAAACCAGGACACATGCAGAGGAACGGCAGAGAACAGATTCCATGAGGTAGTGGAAGCATTGGCATGAAGACAGTGAGAGCAGAGAGCCAGTGGAGCTGGGCAGGAGCAGCTGAGGTGGAGTAAGCAGTAGGTCATGTGTATGATGCCAGAGCACTAGATGCCCAGGCAATGGGTGCCAGGTACACAGAAAACAACGTAAACATACGAGGGTGTACCTAAGTGTCAACTTCTGTGCTAGATCTGAAAACTCTTGTGGGAAAAATCAGAGAAAGATCATGGAGGTCTTGGGAATGAGGGAAGGGGTGAGAATCGAGGTGAGCACGGATAGAATTTGAACTGCCAAGGATGCTGTTGGTGGAAAGTAGGAACGGGAAGGCTCAGGTGTGGGGATGCAAAGAGCGGCATTACTAAAAGATGATACTTGGGAAAATGAACGAAGTGTATCTGTGCCCAGCGAGGGCAGACAGGACTAAATTTCCCAGAATCCATTGGCCTCTTTGAAAAAATGTCAAAATGGCCTCCGTGTGGCGCTTCCACAAGTGAACACTCTCTTCCAGAGAAGGTTAAGTTTCTACTGAGGACGAAGCATCAACGTGGAATCCCTCCTGCATGTCCTCTCAATCCTCAAGGTCTTCTGCACAGTCACCCTGAACTCCAGGCTTTTGTGTTCGCCTCCACTGTGACAGGCTTGTTCTGACGGTTTAATACTCTCTGCCGGCGAAAGTGTAAATTGTGAGGGTGATTTGGGGGACTGTGGACAGCTGACCATGGGACAAGGTTAGAGAGCTTCTAATCATTTTCTATAAATAGCTGAACTCTTTCCAACTGGTAATGATTTTCTGTCTCTCTCTCGGCAAATCCTGAGCTGGAACCCGGAAGCGAATTGTTCTCTTTCCACAAGTCCTCTGACTAAAAACAAAGTGGGGTCAGTCATCAGCCTGGGATGGTTAAAGAGAAGAGCGTTGTTTTCTCTTGCCACTGATGAGTTGTAAATAAATTTGATTCCCAGTCTTTAACTTAGAGATTCATGGCAGCTCTGGGAGAGGTGTAGACAGAGTTTGAGATTCTCTGCTGCCTGCTGAGGGTTGGACAAAGTGGTTTCTGTGTTTTCTTGAATAGGAAGTTTTAGCCGAGAGTCCAAATGATGGGGTGAAATCTCAGCAAATGCACAACACTCAAAGCAAGGCCTGGTCTATTAAAATCCTATTAACTGGCTCACAAATTTCCCATTTTCACAAAAACTGCCAAGTTTGCCTGTTAGTTTATTATTCATACATGAAGAGATGCTTCTTGGAGGAGCTCCTAAATATAATTTCTGTCGGCCAATCAGACTGAGGGTTTCCAATGAAGTGATAAACACAATAGAATTTCAGGGGGGTTCAGATGTGAGGTGGAAAATGAAAGCTGAGTTAGTTTCTGTGAATTGCCTTGTGTGAAGCAGCCAAAGAGACGAGGTGGGTTACAGAATATAAAAATATCTGCATAATCCTACTAAGAGGAGGAAAATGGGCTCCCAACACTCTCTGTTTCAAGAGCAGATGACAAACCCTTGATATACAGGGTAGGAGATTAAGCCAGGGGAGTTGTATCCATTTTCCAGCATTTGTAGGATGTTGGTACCATAACCCACTAGAAAAGCCTAATCTTCCAAGTTGCCCATTTTTGCAGTGAATCTTCTAGAACATTTATGACTCAAGGTCACATAATGAGTGAATCTGCATTCTTAGTGAAATCACTCTCCGTTCCAGCATGTCGAGTCCAGGGAAGAATTATAGTGGAAGAGTGGTCACAGGAGATAAAATGGCTTTCTGTAATTGTAAACTATAAGACTTTCTTGGGGGTGTTGGATCAATGGGCGTTCCTTGGGATTTATTGCTAGGCCAGTGTGATTGACTAAGAAGGGCTGAGTTTTCATCTGCTTAGAGAACTGGAGGAGGCATTGGTGACCTCAGTTCTGGTCCTAACTCCTCCTCTGGAGTGTTGTGTGAGTTTGGTTCAGGGAAACTACCTTTGTGCTCTGAGACTTCGGATGACAGAATGACTATACTAATACTTAATAGGCCTTTATTTGGGGGGCTGCTATCTGGGTCCCTCTTGCTTCCTGCCACAAAGATGAAGGATACTGACCTGATTGGTGAGCTTAGTAGATGCTCTGGTACTCTGCCTGTGTCCTCCTTTTAGGAGAGGACATTTGTCGCCCAAACTGCGGGGAGTGTTAATTATTGACAGCTCACAGCTCTGTCCCTCCCAAGAATTGTCCTTGGCTTAAGAGTGCTACCTTGCCTGAGGTCATGTCCCTTCTTCCCCAGGCATCGCCCTTATCCAATGACTTTGGATAATGATATCGGGATACAAAAGCCTGGGCTTCTTGCCTCAATTCAGGACAACTTGCAAGAGCTGTATCAGCTCCAGAACTCCTTATGGAATCAGCGGAGGCCTCTGTGATACCTACATTGCACTTCAACTTCTGTCTTTCCCCAATCTTGCTTTTTTACTGCCTCTCCCCCAACACACCCAAGGGGTGATCCTGCAATACCTTCCAATATACTTTGTCCTATAAATCTCTGCTTCAGAGTCTATATTCTGGGAGGACCAATGTGAGAGAGTGAGAGGCTAGAATATTGATTATGCCTTATTTACTACAGAGCTGGGTCATTATTTTTTGGTAAGTTATTTAATTTTAACTCTTAAAAAATATTGCAGGGGGCCTTGAGATATGCCTATCCTAAGGGGTCATGGGTTAGAAAAGGCTTAGCCACACTCATATAATTTCATGAACCAGCATGTAGCAAGTAGGTTTTGTTTGGACCCGAGAACTTTCTAGAACTTTAAAAATCATACCTACCACCTATGTGTCAGGTTTCCAGGATGAGTATAACTGCTTGTTTACTGACTGTTACAGCATCTTCTACAAAGCAGGTTTTTTCTTTAGCTGCCCTGACTGCTATAGAGCTACTAAGAGCAGCCACGATCCTCTCTCATCCATGCTCTGAACATTTGAGAATTCTAACCCCCCCCTGCTGTATTCTGCTTCTTCTCTTCCTCCACAGAAAAGTTGGGGACTTTATGTTCTTTTGTCTCCTCTTACTGAAATAGTTCCACACTGAGACAATATGCTGTTTCCAGGGAGACAGTGAAAAGCAAAAGTTAACTCAAAGAACTCTGAGAAGAGATGCTGATAAAGTACATGAGATACCTCTGTTTTAGAAGAAGGCAAAAATAACTCTGAGCTATTTTGGGGGTAAATAGAGATCTTTTAACAAGGCCATAATGAATATTCAAAGGTCTTCATAGAGCTGAAATATATTTATTTAATGATTATAATCATGGAATAATATTTACCTTTAGAGAGCCTATTACTCATTAGTTGGGAAAAAAATCACTATCCATGTAGGTGCAAGAAGTAAATTATAGATGATACATTTTCTTACCATCTATCTTTGAATGGAGTGGAAAGTGACCCATCTCTTCCAGTACCCATCCATCAATTTAATACCCCTTGGCATTTACTATAGGTCACTATTTTATTCTCCCTACTTGCTTTTACTTCTTTAATGCTGCAGAAGTTTTGGACTTTTTGTAAGAGATTAAAGATAGTTATTATTATCCAAAACTCACGTGTTCCTTTATTTGTGTGGTTCTGTTAGACAAAATCTAAGACCACTATTGACAAAGCAGCGTGAGAGATGGAGAGATTGCAGGTACACAGATCAGCATGTGCGTGGCCCGAGACGGGGAGGGAAGGGACGGACTAAGGTGAAATTTGAATTGTAGGCAAATAGGAGGTGGAGAATGAAGATGGCGGAGGAAGAAGGACTTGAAGTTATTTGTGTCAAATTCAAGGCAAACTTTTCAGCTCCTCAAAAACCTGCTTTTCCTAAAAAATATAAACAACAAAACGACACAACCCCCGTTCAAACGTTGAATTACTTAATAGTGATAAGGGAGGCAGAAGAAATAATTTCTTGTATCTTGTTTTGGTGTGTGTATACTTCAGTACTATGGCCAACGGGCTCCCAGCTCAGCAAGGGAGCTGTTGACTTTCCAGGAGAAAACCGTGGCCAGCGGCCACTAGAGAGCAGCAAAGAGCTGCTCTTAGGCTCTGTTCTTAAACCGACTGCTCTGCGGAGGACTTCAGCTCGCCAGGGTTACTTCTCTATCCAACTCAACCACGCCAGACAGATGGACTCTGTTGTTTGCAGCCGATATCCCGACCTAGCATCAAGACTTTGTTCCCAGATTAAACTCAGCTGGGTTACCATATAGAGAGTTTTACCTGTAAAACGTCTCTGAGCCTCAGTGTTCCCATCAGTAAAATGGGGATAATAATAGGACCTAGTTCACAGAGTTGCTGTGAGCACGAAACACAAAGATACCGGCTCTCGGTCGCCGCTCCGCAAACATTGCCAATTACCAAACTAACTCTTGTTTTTCTGTGTGCCCCGGCTCTCTCTAAGAGTTCAGGATTAGGATTTCTGCCGATACGTGGGCTAGGACAGATTTTGTAATCAGTCTTAGTTCTGTGTCCTGAGCTGAGAGCAGGTTCACGGTGGGCCTCGCCACAGCCCTCCAGCTGCAGGCAATCACTCCTGGAGAGCATTTCCGCGATGAGGAGACCAGCTGTGAGAGACCATATAGTTCGTTATTGACAGAACTGATGTGAGGAGGAATTAAAGTCTTAAAGAACATGATATTCCTACATGTGATATTCCCTCTTGGAAGTAGAGGAGACTGGTTTAGAATAGCAAAATTATGAAAATATGGTTTCATTAACTCTAAATCCCCAAGGATCCCTTTAACTGCATATGCATACGTGATTTAGAAGTTTTAGGGTTTTGCTGTTTCCAAAACATTGGTCCTCAACAAGGTTAATATCACTGCAGTAAAAGTGAATTCCAAAATGTTTCTTCATGTGAATGTTCCAGTAAAATAAGGGCTTCCTGAGCCCCTGTTTTGGGCATGGTATTGTGCTGGGTTCTGTGGGAGACTCAGACAGTATGGAGGAAGTGATCCAGGATCCAACACCTGATCAGTGTGTCAGTGATAAATCCAAGACACTTTCCTGTACCTGTTACCTCCTGGTGGATGTTTCTGTGCCAAAAGGTAGCTGGAAGATGTAAATCACCAAAGTCTTCCAAATGGTGAGTCATAAGGTTAAGATCAAAGTCACGATGCCAGAACCATCTTTCTTTTATTCACATTCTGAGGGATGTCATAAATACCACCAACTATTGACTTCCCACTACCTGTTTTCTCTTTTTCTCTGGTTAATGATGCATCCAACTCAGCTTAATGGACAAAGTTACTCACTAATCACCACGATAGGCAAATAAACAAAAATGATCTACACTAAAAGTGTAATGTGGGGAAAATAAATTAGGGTTTCGGTTGAATTAAGCTAAATATAAGTCAACCATGAGATGTGGCGGGGAAAAGAGATAATGCAATCTGACATTACTAATGCACAGTCTATGGAGGGGGGACATGTGAGACCAGCGGCCCTCAATATTTTTAGAGTTACTGATTTCTCTGAAAATGTGTAAGCTAGGAAACTCTCCTTAGAAGATGTCATGTACATATAAAAATTTGAATAGACTATTATGGAGTGAATGTTCTTATTGAACCACCGTGTACGGTCAGTATTTAATTTCATATTCAGCAGTTCCCATGCATGAGCACAGTCCATTCTCTCAACCTCCCTGAGAGTAGGTAGGTGTTTCATGCAGCACAGTGACTCTAAGTCAAGAGCCTGCCGGGCACAGCAGGAGGAGATCACCAGGAGGATTTCAGGACTTGACCCGCTTTGCAGATCAGGCTTAATTTACACACAAGGTCAGCAGAGGCAAGGATAGAACCCGAGAGCCACAAACCACAGTTGTAACCGGTAGACCCAGAAAGCAGGTTGGTTCCATTGGAATTTAATGAGATGCATGCTGAAATGTTTAGGGGAAAATGTATGGATGTCTGCTACTTACTTTGAAATGCATCCGAAGATAAGATGGACCAGGGGGTGGGGGTGGGGGTGGATGGATGTCAAGTAAATAGGTAAATAATAAACAAGTAGGGCAAAATATTGATGGTGAAATCTAATTGGTGTTCACTATAAAATCTGTTTATTTTTCTGTTTGAAAATTTTCGTATTAAAATTTGGAAAAAAATAAAATAATGTGGAATTCATTCAACCAGGTCGATCCCAATGGCAATAACTAAGTGAATGAAAATATTCCACCATTGTGGTTATTTCCAGGATATGAAACTTAAAAATCAATGCAGATTGCACTTGCCATAAATCTTTTTGGGACCTGTCTCTCTCTGTTCCTTCAGTTTTGTATGGCAGTCATCAGAGAATGCAGTTTCACGGAACAACTGTTTCTCCTCATGTAGGCTCCGAGTTCGTGATGGTGGTGGTGGGAAATCGTACGTGTGGGGGACATCTGCTGTTCTAATTTCCTTGATGGGTAAACATGGAAGAAAGATCAAATGTTCATGGATGTAAATGCAGAATGTTTCTTTTTGTTTCTTGACAGCATAAAACCACTTGTTTTTAATCAAGATAAGTAAAACCAACCAAGTCCACATTGTAGTAATTTGGTCTCCCCTTCTTGTACCCTACAGAAGTGAGTTATACCGCGTCCGTACTTAGGTCTTTGTAAATGGACTGTTGGCGCTTTCATATTTCTTTGTTTCCAGGCAGAGGTGCGTGTGTGATTCTGTACTCCTTGTCTTGAAGCCTGTCATCTTCATGTTTAATTTTTACCGTATGTAGTAGTAAAATATAGTCCTTTATTATTAAATTGAGGTAGTAAACCAATCTCTTTGTTGCCTTTATTTCATGGTACAATTTTAAACATTTCTTTGTCCTTTTTAAAATTTTCGAAATACATTTTAAACTTCTAGAAGTTACAAAATAATGGAGTTCCCATTTACTGCATTCCCAATGTTGACAGGTTATGTAACCATTGCATAGTCCTTAGCGTCAGGGAAATTAACATTGTCACAGTGCTGTTCACTAACCTACAGATTTTATTTTTTATTTTACTAGTTTCTCCACAAATGCCCCTTTTCTGGTCCAGGGTCCAGTCCAAGATCTCTCGTTGCATTTAGTTGTCATATCTTTTCTATAATCTGTGTCTATTTCTCAGTTGTTCTTTTTCATGACCTGGAGACTTTTAAAGAGGACGGGCACCTTGTTCTCTAGCTTTTTTTTTTTTTTTTTCCATCAGTTTGTATCTGTCTGATGTTTTCTCATGACAACTTAGGTTATGTATTTTGGGTAAGAATATGACAGAAGTGATGTTTCCTTCCAGTGTATGTAATGTCAGGGGGTACATGATGTTGCTATCTCTTAGTACTGTTGATGGCTTGGTACTAGGATCATTTGCTTATCATGGTCTTTGTCAGGTTTGTCCACTGTTAAGTGGTTATGTTTCCCTTTGCAATTAATAAGTAACTTTTGGGGAGATAACTAGGGACCATGCACTTCTTCACCATGCTTTCTACTCACTAATTTTAGCATCCTTTCTTGTCTATAGCATCATTACTGTGTTGTTTTGTCTAGTGGAGATCTCCTGTTTCTAGCATTCTTTTATTTACTTATTTAGAACTCTATTTATTAATGGGAATTCTAATTAATGATTTATTATTTTTTATTATTAATTGGAATTCTGTTGCAACGAAGAGCTGCCCCATCTTTCCTATTCACTTATGTATTCATCTACTTATATAAGTATGGACTCATGGGTATTTGTATTTATTTTCTGGGTTAAAATCCATCACTATCATTATTTATTTTGATGTTCAGATGGTCCCAGATTTGAGCACTGGCAGATTCCTTCAAGTTGGCTCTTGTATCCTTTAAATACGCTCTCCTCATCATTGTTTGAGAATGTCCTTACCTTTTGGCACCACAAAATATTCCAATGTTTATCTTGTTATTTACTTGTCCCAGCTCTGGTATCAATCAATATTCCAAGGAGCTCTTGATTCTCTTACTGAAGAATGGTATTTGGAAAGTCAAATCCGGATCCTGGGTGTGCTCATGTCCACAAGGGGCTATGTTTCTAGGCCCTTTCAGCCAGCAGTCATAGAAAATAGAACACATGCACATCTATATTTCTACCCATCAACATACATAAAACCATGAGTTCAAATTGATACCTCTGACTCAATCTGCTCTACACGCATCAGCCTAGCCTCCCTTCTTTATTTGGGACTCCTTTCTGATAATAGAAAACCACATTCTGTTGGCCCACACTATATTTACTTATTTGCTCAACGTTAGTATACATGATGTCGTTTTGCAGTTGCTAACCCAATTCCCTGGAAAAAATTTACTAAGGAAAACACAATTTTATGTTCAGTGCTATTTGTTCTTAGCCTTACAGTATGTAGTCAAAAACACTGTTTTTCAAATCTCTTTAGTTTGGCAATTTTCCTTCCCTACCTCCTACATTGAGGTGATGCTCCTCATTTGCAGTGCACTTAGACTCATCTGTTGCTGTTCCATTTTGGGTTTTCCCTACATCCTGCTTGGTTTTAATTGTTTATTTATTTCTTAGGTATGTGCAACATAACCATACTTTTCAGAGTCAGAGCTATGCAAACATACATTCGATGGAGTGCCACTAACCCTTCATGCCCTCCAGCCGTTCTCAGTTCCCCATTTTTCCAACGTCATTCCCACCCCCGTTCTGTAGACCCTAATCTTACTCGTTTCTGGTCTCTCCTATTTTTTTCCCCAAGAGATGCATGCATACATTTATATGTTTTTATATAATTTCTTATTGGAAAGGTAGTTCTTTGTACTTGGATTTTTCTTTATTTAATAATATGTCCTGAATATCAGTTCACAGCAGTTTACGGAGCTCTATCTCATGTTTTCTTATAGCTGCATTAGGACTTCAAAAAAGGGAGGGCACCAGTTTGTTTATTCAACCACTCTCCAAGGTACGGTTATTTAGGTTGTTTCCAACATTTTGTAATTTAGAAATCATGCTGTAATAAATAACCTTTTGAATATGTACTTTTTGTATTGTTGGAGGCTTAGTTGCAGGGTAAACCCCTAGAAGTGGGATAATGGAGCCTACATGTAAGTTCACATGTGGTTTTGTGAGCCATTGTCAGCTTCCCTTACATAGGGCTTGGTACCACTGTGCATTTGCACCAGCAGCTTCTGAGCATGTTTATTTCCTCAAAACTTTACTAACAGATCTGTTCTTATACATTGAGTTTTTGTCAGTGTCATAGGGAAGAAACTGTATCTCACTGTTGTTTTCATTTGCATTTCTCTAATGAGGAGTGAATTTTAACATTTTTTATGTGTATAAGTATCACTTTTATATCTTTTTTTTGTGAATTGTCTGTAGACATCTTTTTTCCTGCTTTTCTGTGAGGATTTTAATCTTTTGATGTATTTAAGAGATTTTTTTTTTATTTATATATTAGGGATGTTAGTTATTATGTGTGTGGTATCTTTTCTAAATAATTTTCCACTGGATCAATAGCCTTTTTTTTTTTTTAATTATCTTTTGACTTTTTTGGGTGTTTTTTTCTCTCTCTGTACAAATGTTAAAAATTCCATGCAATCACATTTATCAATCTTTTCTTTTATGGACTTTGGATTCCAAGTCATAGTTAGAACGCCTTCCTCTACGTTGAAATTAAAGGGGAATTCACTCATGTTTTCTTCTGACACTTGTACCATTTCTTCTTCCTCTCCTCCTCTCACTTCCTCCAACTCCTCCTTTTTCTCCTTTTTGCATTGAGATCCTTGATCTCTTTACCCATTTGGAGTTTATTCTTCTTCCTGGTGTGAGGTTTACATCATTTTCTACATGACTGCATGCATAATTGTCCCGGCACCATTTATTTAAAGGTCCGTCATTATTCCAGTGATTTAACACGTCACCTTTATCTTATACTAAATTTTCATTGATATTTGTGTTGATTTCTGGTCTTTTGTATTTTATTTGACTGGTCTATTTGCGTATTTATGCACCAGTCCCACTTTCTTTTTTTTTTTTTTTAAAGATTTTATTTATTTGACACAGAGAGAGACACAGCGAGAGCAGGAACACAAGCGGGGGAGTGGGAGAGGGAGAAGCAGGCTTCCCGCGGAGCAGGGAGCCCGATGTGGGGCTCGATCCCAGGACCCTGGGATCATGATCTGAGCCGGAGGCAGACACTTAACGACTGAGCCATCCAGGCGCCCCCCCCCAACTTTCTTTTAATTACAGAAGATGTGTAGTATGTACCTTGTTATCTTATTCAGCTGACAATAAAATTTCAAATCTCTTTCCCCCTCTTTTTCCTTTTGGAAAGCATGATTTTCTTAGTCTCAGTTAATGCTCTTTATATTGAATTCAATGTCCTTACGTATGACTACCCCATTACCTTCTTTTCATTAAGTTTGAATTTACCTACATATAATCATTTTTTTCTTTTATATTAGAGAAAAAAATCCAAGTAAAACATTTGTAAAAATAAATAATTCAAAAAGTCTTACTTAAAATAAAACAAAACAACAACAAAAACCAGTTTCCTATCTCTCTGTTTTCACTCATCATATATAATACCTCTTTCATTCTTTTTATTATTTTTTCTTATTTTTATATTACTAAATACTATACTTAAATCCCTATTTCTTAATTTGATATCAAGAAATGGGAGAAATAGATGAACTGTTTTTTTTAAATAAATTGAATATAAAAAATAATTTCTTTACTAACTGATAATAGCTTGAACCAGTATAAAGATGCTAGAATTTAGCATATGGGCTATGGAAGCACCTTTCAGTTCAGATTTTTTTTTTTTTTAAGCTGTTACACAGAAACAAAACAAAAACCATTATTTGATGACTTTCAATCATGACAGTAAGTAGAGGCGTGGCTCTGCCCCCTTCACCTTCACCCCAATCATCTTTGAACAGGAAAATCCCTAGACAACACTGTATTTTTGCTTCTTTGATGATTATATTTTTTTCACATTTAGCTCAACTTTATTTTTCAGTAATTTTTTTCCTCTTCATGATTTGGAAAACATAGTCAAATTTTTTTTGTTGTGTTATTGATTTGAATTTTAATTAATGCTTAAGCCATATTTCCATTCCTGACATTATTGGTGACCATTGACTCCTCCCATGAAAGATAAGGAAATTAGTTCACGTTCAGTGACTCACAATATACCTGTGAGCCCTTTCCACTTTCTGATTTTTATACGTAGACTCAAGAGTTTTTATTACAGTTCATTATAATTAAAATAATAAATACTTATAATGGACTATAATAAAACTATAATAAACTATAATGGTACAATAAATACTATACTAAAACTAAAATGCTATAATGAACTATAGCATAAGACTATAATATAAAACTATAATAAAATGACTTTTTTTCAAGAATTAAAATATTTATATTCAGTTTTGTAACCACAGTCAAAAGAACTATCTAGATTAAATTTTCTGCTGCAGTTGTTTCAGGTCTTCCCAGTCCGTCCATATGGAAATTTGTCCATTTGTGATTTATTTATCTTGATTTTCATCTTGATTAGGAGGGTTACGTCATTATAATATTTTATCTTATTTTTTTAGAGATTTATTTATTTATTTGAGAGAGAGAGACAGAGAGACAGAGAGAGAGAGAAAGCATACAGAGGGAGTGGGAGAGGGAGAAGCAGACTCCCAGCTGAGTAGGGAGCCCGACATGGGGCTAGATCCCAGGACCCTGGGATCATGACCTGAGCTGAAGGCAGACGCTTAACCAAGTGAGCCACCCAGACACCCCTCATTATAATATTTTAAAGAAGGATATATATTAATTATGCTTCCTGAACCGCTGCATATTTGAGAACTTCCTTCTGTCATTGTCACAAAGAATGAAGACTAAGTTGGGGAAAGTTTTTGGATTATAGGTCCCTTCATTTTTCCAGAATTTAGTGTCCTGACTCCATTGGTTTTTGCCATCAATATTTGTTTGAAGAAATCTGGGGCTGGTTTTGAAATTCAATAATTTATTGAAAAATTAAGGCATGCTTCTCAATTTTTATAAATGTTAAGTAGTGCACGATAATCCTTTTAAATCTGCATTCAGAGGCTACTTCAGATCAGGAACATTCCCTTCCATTATGTCTTAAACAGTGTGTGTCCTGGCAACTCTGCTGTCTTTCTCTTCAGGGTCAAAGAGCTAAATATTGGGTCCCTACCATGAGCTATCCATTTAGACCATCTTCTTCTGTGTGCCTTGAATTTTTCCTTTTTTTTTTTTTTTTGTGCTTGATTTTTTTTTTTTTTAAGCCAGTACTATTTTTTTCCTCCCCTGTGGTGCTCATTCAGCTCTTTGCTGTTGCTATTTTGTTTTAATTCCATTGAAAACTGTTATTTCCTTTTCTTCTGAATTTATGGAGTATATGTTTCTTTAATTTCCTTGAGAATATGAAGCACTGTTGCTGAAATATTTCTTTTCTTTCCTGGAGGTAAGTTTGCTGTCTTTATTCTCATTTATATGCTCTTTCTTTCTTTGTGTGTGTGTGTGTGTGTGTGTGTGTGTGTTTGTCCTCGTAGATCATTTCTGCATATGTCTCCTTTTGCTCTTTAAAAGCCTTTATTCATTTCTTGAGTGCTGACAGTTCTGTCCAGATCTTCCTTTGATTCCCCCAAACCACGCATAGATTTATTTTGGTTTGCTTCTTTGTTTTCATGGGCAGTGTTCAAATATTTCTTTAGGGTCAAGCAGGGAGGGTGGGAAAGTATCTGATAGGTTTTTTTCACCCCTGTTCTGTCACTTGAATGCTTCATACTGATAGAAGCAAAGCTGGGGTCTGAGAAGCTGGAAGTAGAGGTGACAGTCTGCTGTCTGTGGTCTGTTGAGAGTGGCTAGAGAAATCCTCTCACTATTTCCTTACCCTCTCTTCTGGTTTATTGTATTCAGCTTTTGGGGGAGAATATAACCATTAGCTTTTCCCCAGGGCTTTTTCTTCCTCCTTCTTTATTATTTGGAAGTTTATTTAACTCTTGCTTTTTAGCGTGCCTGTGCACATGAGAAGGAGAAGGGGAGAGGAGAAGAGAGGAGAATCTAGCTGGATTGTGATTTTTTAGGTTGAAACCCATATCTCAACCCTTTCTGTATGTTCTGTGCAAAGCCTAATCCATTGCCTTTCTTAAAGTTATAGTAGCACTAGCTTCTAGTTGTAGTAACAGTAACTGTGTATGGACTACACACTCTGTCAGGCATGTTACTAAGCACTTTTATAGAGAATGTTTTATTTTACATTCTCAATAATCTTAATGATATAGTTACCATTATTTTCCCATTATATATAATAGACAAATTTACCAGAAACTATGTTGCCAGTAAATGGAGAAACCAGAGAATCTCTGACCCCAAAGCTGATGCTCTCAACCAGTTCGTATTCCTTTGAAAGGGAAGGCCTTCAAGTAGGACGTCTGGTGCTCCAAGGCCATTTCTTTCTTTTCATTTTGTTTAAATGCTTTCATGAACCCTCTTTCTAATATTCCCCTGGAGGAGTGTGCCTGAACGCCTTAGTTCTCAAGAGCCTGGCCCAAACAGGACTCCTGTTCTCAGAGTTGCCAGTGACCATGGGTCCTTCTTTGCACAGAAAAACCAGACAGGAATTCTCCTGATGAAAAAGTCGAAGGCCACCTTGTTATTTCTTAGAAATAGAATTTTAAATGGCATAACAAATCCAAACTATGGGGGCCTGGAGCCAGCCTTGGGAGCTGCTGTGGGGGCAGCCTTGGGAGAACCTGATGCTTTCCACTGACAACACATACTTCTGAGCTACAATCCACAGATTTATCCCTGGAGGATGGGTGGAGACACCTGGGCCTTTACTGGCAGTTTGGTAAGTTCAGCTCCATCTCACTTGATTAGATCCTGCTTTCTCCAGCTCAGAGTTGCTCTCAGGGAGGCCGATTGGGCTGGGTCCATCCTCATTCAGCAGAGAAAACAGAAACATGGAATGTGTCTGTGCCCTCAATTTGTTGCCATCTTGCTGACTACGTTTGTGTGTGTTCTTCAGTATGGTGAAAGGAGATGTTACGTTGATATATGCCTATATGTAAAATTTCAGAATGTTTAATACAGAAAATTTAGGAAGTGCATAAATGCAGTCATGATTCCACTATCCAGGGATATCCACTCTCTTATTTTGATGAATCCCGTGTTTTTTTTTTTTCTACTTATATACTTGTGCATATTATATTTACCCAATGTGGGTAAATTCTTTAAAATATTAATATATATAAACTTATCCATGAAAAAATTTTATTTTACAGAATGCTTATTGTATGGGTATGCTAGTATTTCTTTACCAACTAAGACCTTTTTTTTTGGTGTCGTTTTCATCATCCATGGTGAGAGAGAGGATTCTGACCAGGAGCCTCAAGGACATATGCCAGTTCACTGAGACCTTGGCTTTCTTCCTTGGACCTTCCTGTGGCTTTGAATTCCAACATGACCTGTGAGGGCAGTGTTGTCCTGGCACCTTCAGGATTAGGGCTTGCCCAGGATGTCAGTATTGGAAGGGTAGACAGAGCAATTCATGTGTGTAGATTGAAGTCTTTACGGGATCATATCAATGAAGACATGGGAAGTCATTTCACCTAATTCTGTTAAAAGGAGGAAAATAGAGAAGAAACATGGGAAGCCATTTCAACGAATTCTGTTAAAAAGAAGGAGGAAAATAGGGAAGAAAGAGAGAGAGAGGGAGGGAGGGAATAAGGGAGATGGAAAGAGACTAAGACTTCACTTGTTACCAGAAACTTTCTTTAAGCTTTTCATCAGCTTGGGAATGAAAGCTCTGTTCAGGGCAGCACAGAGCAGTGACGTTAATAATTGAGGGCAGATAATAATAGAAATAATTGCACACGTTTTTTTTTTTTTTTTAAGATTTATGTATTTCTTTGAGAGAGAGGGAGTGCGTGAGCGGCGGGGAGAGGGGCAGAACAAGAGGTAGAGAGAGAGTCTCAAGCAGACTCCCTGCTGAGCATGGAGACTGATTTGGGGGCTCGATCTCACAACCCTGAGACCATGCCCTGAGCCCAAACCAAGAGTTGGACACTCAACCAACTGAGCTACCCAAGCACCCCTGCACACAGTTTTAATAACTGTGAGGGGCCACATTTAATCCTTGTAGTAACCTCCGGTGGCAGGTTTTATCATTATATCCCTATTTTACAGTGGGGAAATTGAGGCACACAGACAGAAGTATAGAGGTCTTATGCTCAGAGTGGAAGAGCATGACCCAGCCTTCCTTTGTCACAGACGAAAACAGAAGGAAGTGCTCCAGTGAACTAACTAGTCTGCCATGCCTGGAGCTGTGGTGTTTGTAGGAATGGAAACCCTCCTGTCTGTTGCCAGAATGCTCTGAGATTCCAACTCTGGTGGTCTTGACAGCAGTATATCACTCAGAAATAGGGACCAAAATGCCTGTTATGCTCTAGAAACCCTGAATGTTGCCCTGATGTAACAAGTGCAGAATCATTCAAGGATCAATTTTTAATAATTCATAGACACTTCTCATCCCTTTTGTACTCTTTGACCCATCCCTCTTTTCCTCCAAAAGTACTTCTCTTTAAGCTTTTTAAAGAAATCAGTGTCTGCAGTTCATGTTTAATTTCAAAATGGCCACTCGCTGTGGCACCAGATAGGTTTTGAAGTGGACCCATGTGGGCACTGGAGGCTGTGAAGGATTAATATTGCTTTGATAAGGACGTGTTATTTCTGTCCTTGATGGTGATGCTTGTGGAGACTTTCCTGAGTGGGTAGAGAGGTGAGGGAGCTGGAACTGTGGTTAGGGCCAGTCTCATCCTATTAATGCTACTGGATACTTGGTAACTAATGTAGGAGAAGTGGCTTCAGAGGGTGGGGGCAATCCTGGTCTCATGTGGGTCAAACAAGTGTGGCTTCTTTGTAAAACTGGGCAGTGGTTGTGGGAGGGAGAACTATTTCATAAAGTGATTATAGCATCATTCACTCAAAAACCCTCAAAGAACCACGGGACTTATGGATGGGATATTTTGGTTAGTTGAATTTTCCAGCTTATGGAAATTTAAGCAGAAAGTTATTTATTTCAACCAATATTGAGATACTTTTTAAAAGCAAGGGCATTATCGAAACCATTACTGGATTTTTGCTTTGTCCTTGCAAATTTTTTGTACTTGAGGACCATCTGTCTGAACTTGACTTTCAGTATGTGGTAGTATAGTTGTAGAAGGTTTAGAATAAATGACTGAATGTGTACAAATCCCAGGTTATCCCTGAGAACTTAGATTACAAATAATTCCTGACACAAACTTGTTTTGCTGCCATTTTTTTTTTTAAAGCAGTGTGGTCTAAGAGAATGGAATGAACACAGGATCCAGATACACACAGCTCAGGGCCCCAGTCCCTGCTTGGCCAGAGGCAACTGGCCAGGGGATAGTGAACAAACAGCCTCCTTGGGCCTCAGGTCCTTCTTCAGTAAAATGAGGAGCTGCACCAGAAGATTTGTAAGGAATCTTCTACAAGTAGTATTTGATGACTTATAAGTTAGGGGTGGGAAGATGGAAGGAAGGCAGGAAGGAAGGAAGGAGACAAGGTAGGGAGGACATGAAAAAAATGACAGGTTCAAATTAGTTGGGCTCTTCTTACCTGCTTGTAACAGGGACAACATGCATGACTATTCAAACCTCTCCTCCCTTAATAGGAATGGATCCTTAGATGCTCAGCCAACTATGTAGCCATGACTCCTTTTGGCTAAGCAGGGTAGACATCTAAAGCTGCAGCATTGGAATTGGCTGAAAAAGGCTAGATTGATTACATTAAGGAAGAGCAACAAACCAAACCTAGAAAAATAACTTTTGGAGGGAGAGATTGTTGAACAGCTGCTGGGTAGATTTTGGGGGAATAGATGCATGGAGGAAATTCAGGAAATTTCCCTATGTGTGTCATGAAAATGTAAACCATGTTTTCCACTCTTTAGGACTTCAGGGAATGTTTAAATTGCTTGTCAGTGGTCTTTATATGTTCACCTTGTGCCTCATGCCATGCCAAACCCAGGCCCATTTTATCTGTGTTACGAAAAAATGAAGCTGAAGGAAAATGTAGAATTACAAAGGCAGGTTGAAATTTTGAAAATGACAAACAGGAGAAGGTGAGCAGTCATTGGTGGTGGGGAAATCACGTTTGCCCCTGCTGTTGCTGTATTGCTCTTAAGGGAGAGGTTTTCTTCTTTTGATCACGCAAATACCCTGTTGAATACTGAAAATTTCAACTGAGGAAATGTTCTCAGGAATGACTGGCAGGAAAGTGCTGACAGAGTAGAGCTGTCCGTGAAGGCAGCGTTGGGTGGAAGAGCCCTTAGGCTGAAATGATCCCCCAGAGATGCTGGATGGCGCTACTGAGAGTGACTGCTTTGGAGCACTGCACCAGGAGCCCACAGCAGCTCCTGCTCTAGGTGGCTGCTTCTGGCCCCAGTAAGCTCCAGACCAGCAGAGGGAAGGGAAGCATGGAAGATTTTTTTCCTGGCTTGCTCCTTTTTTGGTTCTCTGGTGATTTGAGGGTCCTCTCCAGCTGCGAGGGTGTCTAACCTGGTTAAAAGCTAACAGATTGCTGTGAACCCATGACAATTAAAATTAGATAAAATCATTTATAAACATTATTCTAAATAAGGATGCCCCAGCTGTTGGTGGCTCTTTTGAAGGCATCAGATTTGCAGTCAGAGTGTAGGGGTTTATTGCTCTGTACTCAAATGTTCTTGTAACGATCTCTTTTTTTTTTCCCCCTTGATTTCTGTAGGCTTTTTATTTCACTTAAAAAAAATCTGCTTCCAGAAGGATTATTCCAGTTGGGAGATGTTCTGAGGAACGGAGATTAGCAGACTCTATGCCCTCTGCTATAGAAATTATTGGGGGGGGAAAATACAAACCTCCCTTGCACATTTTCTCAGGTCAGGAATGACCAGCAATAAAAGCCATCCAGCGATGTGGGTCTTTCCACCAAAATATTCATGTCACTGTGATGAATGACAAGCCCAACACTTTACTAGTGCATATCTGTTGAAGAAGGTGGTTCCTTTCAGTGCTGCCAAATGTTTCAATTCTGTCTTTAGGTTAGAATTTAAAGTATAAATACTTAACAAGGGCAAGGCAGTGTCTTTCAAGCAGAAATAAATCTACCATTACTACACATGTGTAAAAATATAAAAATGCTTATTAGTAACCATATACTCCAATATTTTAGTAAGTTTGAAACAGCATTTTTTACTCACCTTAAAGGCATAGAAAAAATGTGGATGAGGTTTTTTTTTTTTTAATAATTTATTTTTTCTGCTCTCCTCTTAGCTGCGAGCTAACTCTACACTCAGAAAATCTCACAGGATAGATGGTATATGAAATTTCATATCTTCTTCCCTGGAGTTGGGACTTTTGATGTTCACGTAGTTCGTCTACATATTATAACCTCTTCTTTGTAACTAAATTGAATGTGCTCCCTACAGAGAGTATACTAGATTGAATTTTGCCATTTAATATAGTAGGTAAGAGAGAATCCCAATTGTTCATCTTTAGGTAAATACGTAGGAGATGTGTGGAAAAGCAAAGCTTACTTTCTACCTACAAATATGTTCTCCACAGTGCTTTGCCAAACCCAGGACAGAGCCTCTTGACTATTTGGGCTGGTGAAGCCTGGGAGAGAGGAGTCCTTTCTGTCTGGATTTGGGGCACTGCTGGGGCAACTTCCCCACCCCAAGGCAGGGTCCAGAAGCTGGGCACCCCACGAGGCATGCTGACTAAGGCCAATAAAAACAACATCAGAATAGGAGAGTCAGAATAAAAACCTGGAGAGGCTGTAGGCAGGACCCCAGGGGTTAAGGGCAGCTGTAAATGTTGAGTGACACATAGAGAAAGAAGTACTTGGGGCTAAAAGAAGGTGGCTGATGTGAGCAAAGTGATGATTTCACTTTTTGAATTACATATATCTAATTTTATTTTCTGTTTATAAAAGTGATACCTGTTTACTGAATAGAACTTGGAAAGTACAGAAGACTCTCAAGTAGAGAAAAGAAATTGGGCAAGGTGTCTCTTCCCCCAACTGGAGTTAGCCATTTTGAATGTTGTACTCAGTGTGCTTCCTTTAATTCATTTTTCCAAACATTTAAACCTAAGTAAGATTGCATCATGTGTGTGTACGTAACTGTATATCATTGTTTCTCTGTATTCATTTATTCAACATTGAAGAAGCATTTGCCACATGACTGCTGGAAATTCTAGGCCTTGGGGTTCCATAATGAGCCATACAGAGTTCCGCCCCTCAGGCTATTTTTGCAGGTGGAGGTTTTCAGGAGAATAAGACCACACTCAGCTCTGAGACGACTTCCCTGCACTTCGGGGTAGGAGGTAGGTCAGGCCTTCAAGGAAGCATGTTAGAGTCTTCAGCTAGGAATAGGCCCACACTGGCCCTGCATGTTGGCTGTGCTAGGTTCTGGCTGAAGATAAGTCAGGTAAAGGAGAAGCTCCTCTTCTTGTAGAAGTCAAGGGTAAATATTGAAAATACAACCAATGAGGCAAGACCACCCACATCTTCCTACCTCTCAGTCTATCAGTGTACCTGTGCAGATGCCCAGATGCCTTCTCCTGGCACATGGGTTTGTCACCGGTCCTGTCTGACATGAATTCTGTTACCTGTGTGAGGAATCTGCCCCTCTCACCTTCTCAAGGGTTTTGCCTTATCTTCTTTCCTGTTCTCTCTTGCATTCCTGCATCACCTGTTTCCCCCTTGGTACAGCACCATTCTTAGCAGCACACAAACAATTTCTAGAATTCAACATCTTAAAAAAATACTTCTTGACCCCGTCTTCCCTTCCAGTGACCAACCTATTTCTCTAACCCCTTTTATAGCATAATGTCTTCAGGGTGTCCCATACTTGCTGTAACATTTTTCTTTTTACCTCTACTTCTCTCCTCTTCATTTCAGAGGACACTTTCTTCTCTGCCACCGATGACTTCCATGAGGCCAAATCCAATGCTTTTGTCTTGGTCCTATTCTTATCAGAACCCAGAGTACTTTCAACACTGTTGAACAGTTTTCCTGTCATGAAACACTTTATATCAAAATCTTCCATGACAGGATACTCATCTGTTATTCTTCCTAATTCTTGGCCAGTGTAAAGGCCTCCTGACTGGTTTCCCAGCTTCCACTCATCCCCATTCAACTGAAATCCATTTGTAATTTTTAAAAAAGTAAATAAGATCATTTAATTCCCTTGCTTACACTCTTCAGTGACAGCCTCTTGCCCCTAGAATAACCTCCAAGCCTGCACTGTGGGCTGCAGTCTGATTCCTGCCTCCCCTCTGACCTCACAGCTACCATTCTCCTGCTGGTTCACTACACATCAACCACTTTGGCTGCTTCCTATTCCAAGTCAATCTGGCCAAGGTGGTTTCCTCCTCCGGTGTTCACTCTTCTGCCGCCCTTAGCCTGGAGTGTCTGTTGTCCGTGTCTCTTCATGCTGACCCCCCCTCATCATTCAAGTATTTTTTTTCTGACATTGTATTTGGATTTTGTCACCAGAGCTTCCCCACAGTTTATCTGAGAAGCTTCCAGTTGCATTCATCGATTTCATTTGTGAAATGAAAAAAATTTTAAAATTTAAAAATTTAAAAAAAAGCTAGTGTTTACTGAGTCTTTGGTATGTGCCAGGCATTGGGCTATTTTTCACAACGCACTTTAGTGATGAGAGACCAATTCTCTGAACGGATTACATGGTTGAGTAGTGTTTGCAACACATCCATTATGTTGGCCAGATATCAGAAACATAGACATTTCAAACTGTTAATAAGGCAAGGATATGAGCTGCCCACATGGTAAAGTGTGATGGTAAACCAGCTGTTAACGTTGATGGGATGCTTGTGATCTGGTAGGGGCTGAGCTAACTTCTTCACATGAATGAACTCCTTTAATCCTCATTTCAAGCTCATGAGGTAGACTGTTTTATCATCCCCATTTTACAGATGAAGACACTGAGAATTGTAGACGTTAAATGATTTTCCAAGGTGACACATCTATTAAGTCAAGATATAGGAATCTGGTGGTCTAAACTTAGAGCTACAGTCTTATATTTCAGGATGATATATTTGGTGTGATGTCATTTATGTCAAAAAAACCTTCACAAAATGACACCAGTATGACTTCTGTGAGTTATGTATATGTGATGTATGTATGCAAATGCAGAGAAGAGATCAAAGATGATGTACCTTGAACTTAAAAGTGACTAGCTCCGGAAGGAGTGGAGGGGACGACAAGATTGAGAAGGGCCACAAAGGGATTTAGACTTACCTATAAGTTTTAGACACTTTGTTTTGCAAGGTAAATATATATATATACCATCTCTATTGTAAGATAAACAAATTTTAAGGATGTCCTGATTTTTCATTTTATTGTGAATGCAGGAGTGATCATTCTTTTGCCATTTATGAGTAACCACCTGACAACCTGCTATTTCTGGCCCTCATTCTGCTTTTATATTCTCTAAACTATTCCTATATCCTCTCATTCACTCTGTAAATCTGGTAAACTATAAGGAGCATAAAGGATTAAATTCATTAGCAATTTTATAGAGAAATGTTTCTTCACATTTCCCTGCACACATTTTTATTTATGATATTTAATATCTGACGGGCAAGCTTTCAGTGGACAAAACAAGCCTTCTTCTCTCCCCAGAGCTGAAGCCTTATGATCACATTTTGTGAACCATCAGAGCACAGGTGATCCAGTGCTTATGATGGTGTTAACATGAAACAGAGGCTCTTTCTTAAAGAGCATTACGCAGAAATATTTTACAGTCTAGATAGAAACTCTGATGAGTGGTTATCAGGAGTCACGTTTGAACTTAAAACACTTTTATACTCATGATGTCCTTTGAGGCTCAAGACTATGAAGGAAGAATCGTGTGACATATTTTAAGTCCATTCTCTGGATAAGAAAACTGAGACGAAGAAAGGCAACGGGACTTGCCGATTGTTACAGCCACTAAGAGTGTGAGATTCCAAACCATGTTTTCTAAATTCAAATGCTCTGGCATTTTTCACTATAGTGCATTGCCTCCCAAATTCTTTCAGGGTTGACCAGATGCTCTTTTACAATTACAGGCACTATAAATTGCGTTTTATACATTTTATAATTTGCAGTATGACTGAATAGTAACTAGGACACCTAATTTAAAAGGAGAAAAAGCAGGACTCTAATGAATACACTGTATGGCAAGTGAGTGTTTGCTGACACTTTCAGTTAAAGGGATCTTTATTACTATTCAACTTCTGGTGTTTACATTAGATGTGAAAGTTAAAGATATACACCACTTTGGGGAAACATTAAAATGCTACAAGTGAGTTTTCCCTTATGTAACTAACTGGCACCATTCTTGGAATCCTATAAAAGTGCTCATTTTGCCTTTTAACAATGTTTTATTTTGCTTCATGGGTATGACAGGTGGGGCTCTGAAAACCATCTTAGCGTTGTCTTAGATATTAAAAAAATAATCCTGATCATACAATATCAAAAGGAAGAACTCCCAGAAATAAACTTTTTTCAAATTTCTTATGTTTTGACCTCTTTCACTTCCCTCAACTGAATTGAAACCTGTCCTCGAAAGTGTAACATACTCCCTCAAAAAATAGCTTCCCTGTTTGGGCAAATCTAACTAGAACTAACTAGCTAAAAAGATCTAACTTACTAACTTTAATTCCTTCATATACATGTATGTGTATATATGTAGGCATAAACATATATATAGATCTGTAATCTACAGTCTTATAACTACTTTCCCCTTTTTGTCCCAGTTCTGTCCTTCAGAGCCACACAGATGGGGGTATATTTTGTAAATGACAAAGCGCCACTCACATGTAAGCTCTTATAATAACACAAAATCCATCTATTGCTCCTTCTACTTAGGCAAGCAATACAACGATCAGAGACATTAAGGTGTAGCTTAGAGAAGGGCTTTAGCCTCTCCCCATTATTACCATCCAAATCCTCCATATTGCAAATGAGTGGACGTTCTTGATTTAAATATCAGTGTGCTTATCTTTTGCTCGGCAAAAGCAAAATCAGTTTTAAATGAGCATGCTGTCTTAGTGAGAACAATGAGTTTGCAAGCCTTGATTCCGGAGAAGTCTCCATCAGACCACAGTCCCGTAAGCCTATGTCAGTAGAAATTCTGAAGCAACCATTGCTCCAGGTATTCGTAGCTGTAAACCCTACTCCTGTTGGTTTTCTATTTCTGCCATAACCAGTTACCACAAATTTAGTGGATCAAAACAACACAAACTTACTGTCTATGGTTAAGAGATCACAAGTCTGTCATGAGTCTCACTCAGGGTTAAAATCCTTTCTGCCCTCAGCAGGGCTGCGCTCCTTACATTGGTTCTAGGACAGAATCCATCTCCTTGCCTCCTGGAGCTTCTAGAGACCACCCACATTTTTTGGCTTATAGTGCCATTTCTCTGTCTTGAAATCCAGCAGTGTGAAAGCTTTCTGATTCTGTTTCTATCATCCCATCTCTTTTTCTGGCTCTCTCTGTTCTTCTGCCTCCCTCTTCCACATTTAAGGACCCTCGTGATTGCAACAAGTCAACTCAGAGACTCTAGTATAATTCCTCCCATAAAGTCAGTTGATCAGCAAATTTATTCTATCTGCAACCCTAATTCCTCTTTGCCATGTAACCTAACATATTCACAGGTTCTGAAGATTAGGACATGGACCTTTTGGGGGGTATTAATCTGCCTACCATGCTGACCTTCCCCAAGCCTCTCCCTTTCCTGACTATCCATCCCCACTTTCCTCCTTATATGACATGGTATTGAATGCACATCTCTCTGGTTGCTTTTTCCTGGACTTTTGTTCATTCATAATACATTGGGAACCACTATGAATCAGATGCTGTGATAGGTGCAATGGAGTTCACACCTGGTGAAAGTTGACAACTCCACAGAATTATAGGGATAGGGAAAGAGGCATGTATGAGATGCTATTATGGGCTAGGTTGGCCGGGAGGCTGACCCTTACCTAGAGATCAGTGTTCAGGTTCAGAAAGTTTACCAAAGTCTTTGGATCAACCATCATGGGCAGGAAGGGCTGGAAGCAGGGTGGGCAGAGAGAGAACGCTCATTGAGCACCAAGCAGTCTCCTTGGTATTTCCCAATGCCCTCTTGGTCATCCCACCTTCAGGACATGGATTCATTAGGGAGGGACCCAGATGAAAATAAGTAGTGGCTCCAGTAACCTCAGATATTCCCGGATTCTATTCTCTGTTTTCCCTTCTCTCTTCTCCATCCAGCTTCCAGAATTTCAGTGTTCATGCGACATTTGCTTGACCAGCTCTAAAAATTTATCTGTTAAATTCAGGGGTAGTGTAGAAATTACTGATCAGTTTAAATTCCCAAAGGAGGCGTGTAATTCTCCAGGAAGCAGGAAATAAGTGTCTGTAGAATTTAGGCATTCCAAGTTGGACCTGCAGATGCGTGGAGATATTTTAGAGTCTCAGCACTTCCCCTGCCCTTGAAATTCATATGTATGACAGGCTTTTTTTTTTTTTTTTTTAAACCAGATGACTTCAGGAAAAAAAAAAAGACACAACAAAGCAAAACAAAACAAAACAAAACAAAACAAAAAAACATGCTTATTTAGAAGAGAATGGCAGGGACATCCTTTCTGATTCTCTCAAACCAGGACTCATAAGAACTCAACACTGGAAACTCTAGAATCTATCTGTATAAATTGACTCTGCTATTTTAAACTGCTTCCTGGGGTCATTTCAATTGTATCTGAAGAAAGAGTCATGAGAGGCAAATGAATTAAATTTCCTTTCCTAAGTAATTACAATGCAAATCTAAAACTGTTATACCCTGTTTCCTAGAAATAACTAGGGCGGAGATTTTCTCTCTCTTTTTATTTTTACTTTTTGCCCCCTACTCATTTAGGAAAAGATGTAGTGATTAAGTAGAAATGAAAAAGCAATAATAGGAAGTTAAGTGTGAAAGGCAACTTAATTTCCTTGTTGCTCTGAACGCTTATAGTAGAGTGTGGGTTCTCACCCTTTCATCAAAGTAGCTTAATAGAACACGTGTCAGTGCCTAGCTGAACGTTTTTTTCTTAAAGATGAACTAATTTCAAAATTTTTCCTGGATTACTTTATGCACCTTAATTCAGGTGCTTATTTGGTTGAGGTGCTGCAAAATGAAGTTCCTTAAATGTTCTGCTGTGAAAATGGCACTTACTTCTGATTGTGATTCTGAGTTTTTAAAAGACACTCTCTGTGCCCAAGCCCATTTGATCAATGGGCAAAATGTGTTATTTCATCATTTAACAAGCCTTTCTCGACATTTGCACCATCACTGACAGAACTCAAGCATACGGAGCTTAGTTCCAAATGAAGCACGCAAAAGCACAGGCTCTAACGTGGCTTACAGGGGAGGGGTGCTATTTTTGCAAATCCATTTTCTGGAGATCTTTGCTACTCAGAATGGACTGGCAGCAACAGCATCACCTGGGAGCTTGTTAGTGCAGAATTTCAGGTCATACTATAGACGTGCTGAGTTGGAATCTGCATTTTATTAAGGCCTCACGAATATTCATAAGCAAGATTAATATTTGGGAAGAACAGGTAGAGAACATTCTAGACTCCCATGATTCCTCTGTTTTCCTTTTTGCTCCACTCTATCAAATAGTATTATATTATTCAGAGTAGACCTCTTCACCTAAGACAACCCCAAATCTCAGGGGCTTAACAAAAAAAGATCAATTTTCACCTCTTAGTCAATTGTGGACTGGGAGGGGGGCAATCTTCCCTATGTCATTTGTGAACAGTCATTCTGTCTAGTGGCTTGTCTATCCCCAGGGACATCCTAGTTCATCCCTGGACCCCTGATTCTGAGCTTTCCATGAAGGAAGAGCCAGCACATAGAGGAATGTGCAGGACCCTTTTATGGGTCAGGAATGGAAAAGACATCACTGCTCCCTGCATCTCATAGGTCAGGACTCAGTCACCTGGCCACATCTAGCTGCTAGAGAGACCGAGAAACGTCCCCTATCTTTTTGCACAGAGAGGAAAGAAAGTGTTTCTGATAAACTTTTAGTCGGTCCCTGCCTTGCTCATCCATCATCCAAGATCCAGCTAAAGCCCTACCTGTTTCTGAACTGCTTCAGGCAGGAGGATGTCTTCTAAATGACTATGGCACTTATTAGTTGGTCTTTTCATTTACGCATTCCATAAACATCCTTGTATATTATCATTCAGGGATGTATGTCTTATTTTCCATTAGAATTAATAAGCACTTGTAAAGCAGTTGGTCATGCCATTTATTTTTTAAAAATTCTGCAGAGCCAAGATTACTTTTATGCATATAATGATGATATTATTAACATTTATTGATCAAGTGAATGAATATTTGGGGAAGTATAACAGTTCTTCTTATATCAGCATTTAGTAAATATCTCATGACTCTTTTCAATGTCTCGATTTTATGATTAACCCCCAAATTTTTTAAAATTATCCTCCTAATCTCTTGTCACCTTTTTGCATATGTTATCAATTTTCTAGCCTTAATGCATCCTAATAGCAGTGCTTTGGTGGGGGCATAACATGGGCCACTGAACACATCATTATGCCCATGTCATGGTCAAAGTCCCAAGCAAAAATATAATTTGCGTAAAATCATATAACTGGTAAGTACGGAGAAGCCAGGGTTTGGATTCGGGTCAGTCTTATGGCTCCAAATCCAGGATATTGTTCACTATGCCCCACATTTTCTTCAATAGATAACTGCATTCTCTCGTCTGCTTCAAAACATGATGACCATTGACAATATTGTGAAGAATTAAGTATAATTTATAGACGGCTTTTTCATTTTTTAGTTCCCATTTTGCCAGTGTTGTCCAGGGAATGTAGGCTTGTTGGATCAGAGCTTTTAATTTGTCAAAAAAGTTTGGAATTTTTGCACAAAATAAGGTTTCTAGCTGGTACCAACCCAGTAGAGCTGGTAAGTAAACTCAAATATAAGGACACTCGGTTTTATTGTAGTTTTGATGCCAAGACAAGTTTGGCTTTTTTTTTTTTTTCCTTTTTTGGTTCCTATTTTCTTTGTTTCTTTTTTTTCCCTTCTTCTTCTTTTTACCTGTCTTCCTGGCTGCTTATAACATATTTTCTTTTCCGTAGAAATTAAAATATTAACTTGTGTACACTTGAGCCACACATTTTCTTTGACTTTGTCTGGAGCCCAGTGGGCTCTTTGAGTGTGAAAACTTCTTCTTCTGCTAATATTCTAATCTCATTTGTTTATTGCATATCCTCTCTTTGCTATCTTTTGGAATTCCAATTTTACATGTTTTAGGTCTTGGATTAATCCTTTATCATTCTCTTGACTTTTTCTCATTATCATTTTTTCTTTGTCTTTATGTTCTTGGAGGATTTTTTTTTTGGTTGATATTGTAAATCATATATTTGATTTGCCGCATTATACAATATATAGTTCATTGCCCCTAAACCTTTTACTTTATTTTACTTTTTTTAATTGAAGTATAGTTGACATATAGTGTTATATTTGTTTCAGGTGTACAACATATTGATTCAACAATTCTATACATTACTCGTGTTCCAATATGGTGTCACCATGAAGCATTATTAAATATTATTGGCTATATTTCCTATGCTGTACTTTTCATCTCTGTGACTTGTTTACTTTGTAACTAGAGGTTTGTACCTTAGTCCACTTTATCTACCCCACCAATCCTCCTACCCACCTCCGCTCTGGCAACTACCAGTTTGTTGTCTGTATTTAAGAATCTGTTTTTGTTTTTTATTTGTTTTTGTTGTTGTTTCTCTGCTTTATTTTTTAGATTCCACATGTAAGCAAAACCCAAAGCATTTTAAATTTTGCTAGTCATGTCTTTCAAGAACTAAATCTTGTTCCTACTTCAAATAAGCAACTTTCTCTTGAAATACGCTCAGAAAATGAATCAGAAATTTTTCCCTGAGAATTTTTTTTCTTCTTGGAGGGAATTTTTCTCAAAGGAAAGTATTTGTCCTGAGGACTCAGATAATCATCTTATGATCTGATGATTTTTTTCACTATGCCTGGTGATTTTCTTTCATCTTCTGTAGAGCCAAGGTGGCTACGATTTTATTCGCAAGAGAAAAAGCAAATTTTATACGTGATTAGTTTTAGTTTAGGTAGGTATGGCAAAAGTCTCTGATTTACTCAATGGTTTTTGCTGTTTAATATTTCTCCATTGCATTGTGTCCCTTTTTATCTCTTAATTATCTGGGTGTTTCCCTGCCCCATTGCTGAAGCCCCTGAAAATGAAGGAGAGTGTGACTATTGGTGCTGGAGCCTTCAGAATCTGAAGACCCCAGGATCATTCTTTAATGGTTCCAACAAGGTGCCTGGTTGTCAATCTGTGTCATCTGACCAGCAAAGAGGAAGGAAGTATTTTACTCTATACATTAAAAAAAAAAATAGACTTAATTTTTTAAAAGATTTTATTTATTTATTTGACAGAGAGAGAGAACACAAGCAGGGAGAGTGGCAGAGGGAGAGGGAGAAGCAGACTCTCCGCTGAGCAGCTGAGCAGGGAGCCTGTCATGGGGCTTGATCCCAGGACCCTGGGATCATGACCTGGACCAAAGGCAGATGCTTAACCGACTGAGCCACCCAGGCACCCCATAGACTTAATTTCTTTAGAGTAGTTTTAGGTTTACATAAGCATGAGCAGAAAATACAGAATTCCCATACACTCCCTTTCTCCCCCTCTCTTTCCCCAGTTATTAACATTTTGGATTAATGTTGTACATTTATTTACAGTCAATGAGACAATATTGATACATTATTATTAACTAAAGCCCACAGCTTATATTAGGGTTCACTCTTTGTGTTTTACATCCCATGGGTTTTGACAAATGCATAAGGTCATGTATCCATCATTACAGTTATCACACAGGATGTTGTTTTTGAATAGTTAAGTTCACTGTACTCCTTAGCCCCACACAGTCACCAGTTAGCTTGGAAATAGTATCAGCCACATTTTTGGGGCCCAGAATTACTGAAGAGCTGAATTGTGTATGCTCCAAAAGCAATGACATTGGCTCTTGTTGGGGGAAAACAGCATCGGTGTTGGCTGCACCGAGATTCAACACAACTGGAAAGAAATATGACCTTTCATCAACACTAGAATAAAATTTCCAAAATCATTTATGGAGTAGAAATTTCTTTTCTTTTAAAAACTCTGTGGTCAAAAGAGAAAACAAACAAACAACTTCATTGTTTCCTTTTTCATTGACCCTGCTATTTTGAGTGTGGGGACATCTTTATTAGGATGGGGATTCTTTGTTTATAGGAAATAGGAAGGGAGCTATACAATAAGGGATTGCTTAAAGGATGAGTATTTGGATTATTCTTGCACATTGGTTATGGTGTGATGAAGGTAACTGGGATCTATGCCCTTTGCTAACATATATGAACTTCTTTATTGCTATTTCTGCCTTGCTGAAGCAATGCCCCCTATGTCTCAGAATATCTCTCCCCCCTCAGGTAAGTTTTTGAAAACTTCTCCATTTGCTTTTTAAGCTTATTTCTCTTTTGCTTGCATTGGTTGACCAGGTATTATTTTTCTATTGCTCTGTAAAACATTAACACAAATGTAGCAGCTTAAACTCACTCCTGTTTGTTATCTCAGTTCTGTTAAGTCAGAAATCTGGGTGGGCGGGACTGGGTTTTCTTTTCTGGGTCTCACACTCCAAGTCTTGCCTGGGCTGAGCTCCATCTTAAGTCTCTGAGAAAGTCTACATTCAAGTTAATTCAGGTGGTAGAATCCAGTTCCCTGTGGCTATAGATCTGAGATCCATGTTTCCTCGCTGGCTGTCCTCAACATTTCAAAATCACCAGCCTTCCTTCACACACGTCCTTTCCATTTTCAAAGAAACAATGGCAGGTCAAGTCTTCCTTACATTTTTCATGTCTTTGACTTCCACCACCAGTCTGAGAAAGCTCTCTGCTTTAAGGGTTAATGTGATTAGATCAGCCCCATCAGGATAATTAGCATGGGCTGATTAAAGTCAACTGTGCTTTAATGGGGAGTGATGTTGCCTGTGGTCTATGTCTATAGTCATGGAAGTGATATTTCATCATATTCATATGTTCTGAAGATTAGAGCATGAACTCTTCTGGGGAGCATGCATGGTAGCATGTTTAGGATTATAATTATGCCTACTTCCCATCCTCCTGCCCCCATCCTTTGTGCCATTGTTGCCATATATTTTACATTTTTATGTGCTCTAAACACATAGAACATCATTACTATTTTTGCCTTAGACAGTTATCTTTTAGAACAATTAAAAATAAGGATAAAACACCCTTTTGTTTTTACCTTCAATTTTTTTTCCCATTTCCAACATTATTAATTACTTTATGTAGAATTTCAAGTTTCTGATATATTCCTTCTGTCTGAGGAGCTTCTTTTAATATTTCTTTAGAATAAGTCTGTTGGCAATAAATTCTCTGTTATCGTTTGAGAAAAATCTTCCTTTGTTCTTTATGTTAAAAGATATTTTCATTGGGTGTAGAATTCTTTGTTGACAGGGTTTTTTCTTTTTTTCAGAGTTTTAAAGATATCACTCTGTTTTCTTTTAGCTTATATGGTTTCTGATGATGAGGTTCCTGTAACTTTTATTCTTGTTCTTCCATTAGGAATATACCTCTTTTCTTTGGATGCCTTTCAATTTTTGGCATATAGCAATTTGAATGTGATATGCCTAGATTATTTTATTTTTTTCTGGCTTGGTGTGCTTTGAGCTTTTTGGATTTGGAGTTTGGTGCCCATAATTACTTTCAGGAAATTCTCAGCAAAATATTCTTTTATGCATATATATCTCTTTTTCTGTGATTCAAGTCATGTATATTTTAGACCATTTGAGATTTTCTTATAGTTCTTAATAACAGTTCTATACTATTTTTATTTTCACACATTTTCTCTTTGTATTTCAGTGTGGGTAATTTCTACTGAGCTATCTCCAAGTTTATTGCTTCTTTCTTTGGCCTTGTTCAGTCTACCGAGGAATTCATAGAAGGCGTTCTTCATCTCAGTTTACCGTTTTTCAGTTGTACCATTCACATTTGATTCTTCGTTATAAAGTCCAACTCTCTGCTGAAGTCACCCCTCTGACCTTGTATGTTGCCTACTTTTTACATTAGGATCTTGCTGTAGTAATAATAGTTATTTTAAATGCCTTGTCCAATAGTTCTAGCATATTTGTCCTATCCAGGTCTGGTTCTAGGGATTGTGTTTTCTCTTGCCTTTTTGTGTGTGTCATAGTTTTTTTTGGAAGTCAGACATCTTATGTAGGAGAGCTGTCAGTAATGTAAATATTTTTTAATGTTTAGAGATGTGCATGCCTTTTCTATGGAGAGACCTTTAGAGTTGGGGGCAGGGGTGAATCAATCTAGATAGGAGTTGAGCTGTGTTGGAGGTTTGTTGTTGCTATGGTTACCCTGAGTGCATCACAGGCATCAAATTCCTCTAGTGGCATCTCCTGTTAAAGGTGAAGGTTGATTTGAGGCCATTTTTTTTTTTTTCCAATTTCTACTTTTCCTTGGACCTAGATTTTTCCTTTGTGTGTGCCCTGAAGAGAATCTATCTCCTGTACCTCTTTAGCTATACTCTCCTATTACTTTTATTAAGGGAGTTCTCTGTTACTTGTAGGAAACCTCAGTCTTATACACAGGCACTTCAGCCCGGGCTGTCAGGTGTATGCTCTTGCATGTTCTCCAACTATAGTATGTGGTCCTAGTGAGTATTTTTGCCCCTCCCCCAGCTCTCTTTGGCTCTCCTCTTCACCCAGTTGCGTGATTGCTCCAACATCCTAGGGTAGTCACCCTTCTCCATGCAAATTAGGGTTTGTGCTCTTTAGGGAAGATAGTGGAGGTAGGTCTAGATAGAATTTCAGTAAGGGCTGCTGTTCTGCTTTCCAAAACAGCAATATCTGGGAAGCTTTCCAGGATTCTCTCTAATCCTCCCTGTGAGCACCTGTGGATTCATGGAAGGGAAGTGTGCTCAAGGATGTAAATCCTCCTATACATCTGTCGCTTCCGAGGGCTTCAGACTCTTGCACTGAGATAATTAATTAATTGTAATTTGTTACAGTTTTAGCAATTCATTAAAACATTTTAGCTTCATACCGGCTTATGTTTTGCCCCTCAGCCTCTGCCCCAACCAAACAAATCCTTGGTGCCTGTTTCTCCCTGCAGATGCCAATCTCTAGGTGTCCAATTGTGTATTTTCTCCATGAGCTAAACTTTCTGATGGGTCCAAGAAAAGTTGGTAATTTGAGTTTGTCTAGTGTTATAAGTTTGAATGCTCTTTGTGGTTCTCCATATTTCTGAGCTGAAACTGGCATACTATGTATTTTAATTAACTCATTCTCAGGCAAATATTTAGCAGCATCTAGAGAGAACTGTCAATACAGCAATGATCTACTTGACAATCAGAATTATTCCTTTATGCACTGAATGTAGACATCTTGTTATTTAGAGTCGCACAATCAAAAATCAACCCTATTTTGTTTGAAAGCAGTTATGTTAATTTGGCTTACGAATTTTACAGAAGCAAAAGTAACCCGTAGACTTTGGTGTTTCCATACTGTTTCTCTGGTGCCTGTATTGTTCCTGTGGCACAGTGTTGGTGTGCCTCCTTCGGAGAGAGTCTTTGAGAGAAGGTGTGATGTCTCATCTATCTTTGTTTTCCTTTTGCCAAGCACAATATCTGGTATAGAGCGGCAACTCAATAAATACTTGTTTAATGTTGCTCAATATCTCTGGGTCTCACTCCATGAGTTGATGCACTTCCTGAGAGTCTTTGGTTTCCCGGACTCTATGTCTCAAGAGCTGACCGAAGTCTTCTTCCGACTGTTTGGCTTGTATTATACCATAAAAAGCACACAATTCAGATGTGCTCTGAGAAAGCCTGGGGCATGTGCCCAAGTGATGTGTGTGTGCTTCAAGGAGCCTTATTTCTCAGGCGGGGAACCAGAAGCCACTGGATGATCTCCAGATATAACTACTGTGTCTTGTAGTTGGAGTATTTTTTAATGCTTAATGAAAAATAGGATTTCAATTTGAACTCTATAAGGCAAGAAGAGGCTTACATTAAGGGAACAAGTACAAGCAGACATGGAGGAGAGATGGAAGAACTGTGACTGCCTTCATTACGTGTGTGCAGTTCAGCAGAAATGATGCTCTGGGTGAATCTTAAATAGTCTAGCAAAGTGAAATCCCCTCAGCTCATCTGTTAAGTCAGTGAATATGGTAATCTGTGTGTGACAGAAGCCTCCACAGCTGCTCCTCAGCAGTGCAATCTGATGGGGGGATTTGTTTTTGTTATAAGGCTCGCTGGACTCTCCATAAGGCATGAAAGAGAAAAATTTGACGCTCGTTTGCATCAAATAACTCTTTAGATGATGATTTCTGCTGCTTTAGGGTCTTGATATATGTGCAAGGAATAGGTAGTGGGGTTTGATTTGGAAGAATAAAATTGATTATAGCCTGCCCCTCTGGTTCCCCCACCTACCTCCTTTCACCACCCCCCCCAACCCATACCATATATTCACAATACACTAAAGTTGCCCATTTCAACATCTCTGTAGAGGATTTAAGGCTGCTCACTTGGCAGGTCAGATCCCACGTATCTTGTTGCTGGTCCTACGTTGCTGTTGTACCAAGGGAAATAGGAGGCTTTGTAGAAAGAGAAGAGAGATCATGGGCTTTAAAGCCAGCCAGGTCTGGGTTCAAATCTGAACCCTGCTATTTTCTAGCTTTATGATCCTGGTCAAGTGATACTCTCGGTCTTTCATCTATAGCATAGAGGTAGAAGCACTAAACTCATAGAATTCCTAAGAGGATAAAACGATGTGTGTATGATGTGTGATGAGGATAAAAAATGTGTGTAAGGCATTTGGTTTGAAAAAAAAGGGGGAATTTAATAGATGTTAGCCATTATTACTAATATCACTATTGTTTATTTTCGTCCCTGGCTTCATGATTTAGCTTTCAGCTGTTTTCTGAAGCTCTTACCCTATAGATTCGGCCACATATGTCGAACTCCTCCTCATGCTCAAATCCTTCACTTGGCAAGGTGCTCAGCCCCTTAGCCTGCAGATGTGTGGAGTCTTGCTTGATCATTTCTTAATAGCGTGGGTCCGTGGCAGGCTTTTATTCCTAACCCATGTTGAAGCCTCTCCCTGCAGGAGGATTAGATAGCTCTATCTCCTTGAGTGCATGTGTGGTCATGTGATTTACTTTGACCAGTGAAATATAAGCAAAAGTGGTATGTTATTGCCAGGCAGAGCCTTTAACCTGTGGGTGGTCATTTTTTACCATCTCTCCAATGACAGAGCCACATCGGGATGGGTCTTCCCAAGGCTTGGGTCCTTGAGTGGCTGTGATGAGCAGAGCCTGGTGACCATGATAGAGGTAGTATGAGTAAGAAGTAACTTTTCTGTTATAAGCCGAGAGGTTTTTGATTTGTTACTGCAGCATAACCTGGCGCATCCTAAGTGCTATGAGCCTTATCCTTCAATTCTAGCTCCAGTTAGAGTTCTCTTTACCTGCCAACAGCTCCATCAATCCATGTGGATCTTTGTTCCCTGTCAAGTTGTTCTGCCCATTCAATGACTGTCAAATGGGTGTGTAAGGCCACAAGCCAATGCTTCTGCTCAATCTATCTTTTCCTCCTGCTCTGACTTTAGCCTGCTAAAACCTGCTCTAAATGTCAAACTGAATTACACACAGTTGTAAAGAAAGTTGGGGCTGGGAACGGTGGCTCTGGGGTACTTCAATTCTTCTACTCTCCCTACATTTCCCAACTCTCATTCTTTTTGCCTGGTGCTCAAACTTGACATGCAATGTAGTTCCCTACAGAGAGGCTGGGGCTACAAATAGGCAGGTCTTGCTCTGGGGCTGCCAGACAGAGGCTGCATTGCTAGTCTTGGGCCATTTGTCCTCCTACTACACTGCTCATGGTGAGCAAGGGTTGTCTGTCTGTCCTTGTCTGCCTCTTGAGCTCTCTGTGTTTTCCTCACTGTATTTGTGTATTGTCCCTCGTCTTCATATGTAGCCTCAACTGTGCTTCCAGGTCCCAACACTATGGTTGGGAGAACTGAGCAGGTGCTGTCCTACTGGTTAGGTTCAGCGTTGTCTGCCTTGCCTCTCCTGATGCCATATTGAGCTTCTGTCCTGTCTCTGAATGCCTCTTTGGCTTTTACCCTGGACTCAGGATCCTTCCAGTATAGAGCCTGCTTCCCTGTTGCGTTCTCAAGGATTATAACCAGTACGCAGAGCTGAACTCTTTGGCCTGAGCCCTGTCCCTTTGATGTCAGTTAATTAGTGGCTGCAAAGAACGGAAACCATCTTGAACAAAAAAAGGGTTTACCGTGAAGCTAAACAAATCTTGGAACTAGAAAAAGAAGGTCATTGGAAACCAAGGGAGCTCTTAGTTTCTGTCATAGGATCTCTGTTTCAGCCACCGATTGTTGTATAACAAAATACCCCAAGATGCATTGGCCTAAAACAATGAGACTGCCTTATTTCTCATGATTCTGTGGGTTGGCCAGGTACTTCCTCTGCTTTAAATAGTGTCAGCTAGTGCCCTGGGATGGCTGGAAGTTCCAAAACGTCCTCCCTTTCTTGAATGACAGTTAGTGCTGGCTGGGACTAATGGCCAGGCCTTTGGTTCTTCTTTATGTTCTACTGCCTTTTATCCTAAATGATTATCCATATGCTGTTTCATGGGATACCTTTATTAGCTGGCACCTGAACTAGGGAGCCTTCTGGGATTCAACTCACAGCTATCGCAATATGAGTGCTCCAAGAGGGACAAGGAGCCAGGATTTCTGCTTTCAGTACTTGCCGTTTTGTCATTGATTGCCTGAGCAGACAGGTGCTGTTCCACATTTTACCTCTGCTGGGTCAATTACAGTGATTTCAAAGGACATAAATGTGTCTGACAAGTCTCATTGGAAAGAAAATTCCTTCAGATTAACAATAAATTGATCTGATTACACAATCCTGGTATCATTCAGAAGAAAAACGCAAGGCTGAAGTGGAGTGGCAATCTTTATTCATATCAATCTGTGAGAAAATGGAGTGTAAGGAAAGCTTGAGGCAAGGAATGAAAAATGTCTGCTCTCTGATGGCCAAAAAATACCCGCATCTCAATGATGCTACTACTCAGAGATGTGCAGGACAGATGTTTAGAAACTATTAAGAGAATTGCAGACTTACTGATTTACCTTTTTGTAATAAGGCAAAGGTCTCAAGATCTTAATATTTGGAACCCAGATGGGAGGTGACTTTGCCCTATCACGTTATTTTTAGGCATTTTTGTGAGCCTGGTGAAGATCAACAGAGTGGTAACATACTTTGCCTGTGACCTACAGTAGGCTTGACATGCATGTTAGTCACACCACCTAGCAATGATGGGGAGAAACTAACTGATTGGCTTAATAGAGACAGAGAGATTACACTCAATGACATGGTAACTGTTGCTCTTGATGGATCACCTCTGTGGTAAAGACTTATCTGACTCTCCCAGGCAAAATGACTCCTTCCTTCCTCTCTTCTCTCACAGTGCCCTGGATACACATCTATTAAGACACTTCTCAAATCTGTTCAATCAAATATTTATTCAGTCCTTATTAGATGTCATGTTCTGGGCTAAAGGGCAGTAGCAGTGCATTAATTCATCATCTCTATCTTACTGCATTACTTCAAATCCTTACCAGCTCTTTCTTGGACTATAGTCCAAGAATATAATCCTCATCCCCAAGAAATTTATAGTCTGGTAGGAGATTGCCATAGATGCTGTTGATTAAAAACCAAGCCAGCATTACTTCCATTCTCCTCTGCTGGAAGAGACCTCATTTTGTTCTGTTGGCTCCTCCTCCATCCCATGACTTAGGCAAGATCCCAATTAATACAAATCCATCATGGCCAATGAGTGATTGGTTTGTGGGGGGTCATGTGATTCAACACTTGTCAACATAAAGAGAACTTGGCAGCAGAGGCTTCTAGGAAAGATTTCTTCATTGATACAAGGAGACACGGGGATGCAGAATATTTTCATTTGTAGATTTGATGCCTGGAAATGCTATATTCACTTATTCCTCAAAAGGAGACCTTGCTTTCAGACAAGCCAACAGGGTAGCAAAAAAGGTGGGAAGAACCTGGGTTTGTGATGCTATCTTTAAGTTGCTCAAATAACCCAAACTAGAGGTATCCACAATAGGATATCTGTTATGGTGCTTATGCCAGTTACTGGCTGAATGCTTACTTTTTGATATGGGATGGAACTGATAAAGGGTAAACTTACTGTAACAATTAAGGCAGAATATGAGAAACACAAAAAGAGAGATACAAAGTGCTATAAGAATTCAGGAGATACCCAAAGGGGTACGGGCACCCCAATGTTTATAGCAGCAATGTCCACAACAGCCAAACTGTGGAAAGAGCCAAGATGTCCATCGACAGATGAATGGATAAAGAAGAGGTGGTATATATACACAATGGAATATTATGCAGCCATCAAAAGGAATGAGATCTTGCCATTTGCAACGATGTGGATGGAACTGGAGGGTGTTATGCTGAGTGAAATAAGTCAATCAGAGAAAGACATGTATCATATGACCTCACTGATATGAGGAATTCTTAATCTCAGGAAACAAACTGAGGGTTGTTGGAGTGGTGGGGGGTGGGAGGGATGGGGTGACTGGGTGATAGACATTGGGGAGGGTATGTGCTATGGCGAGCGCTGTGAATTGTGTAAGACTGTTGAATCACAGATCTGTACTTCTGAAACAAAAAACACAACATATTTTAAGAAAAAAGAAAAAGAAGAAGATAGCAGGAGGGGAAGAATGAAGGGGGGTTAATCGGAGGGGGAGACAAACCATGGGAGGCGAACCATGAGAGACGATGGATTCTGAAAAACAAACTGAGGGTTCTAGAGGGGAGGGGTGTGGGGGGATGGGTTAGCCTGGTGATGGGTATTAAAGAGGGCACGTTCTGTGTAGAGCACTGAGTGTTACGCACAAACAATGAATCATGGAACACTACATCCAAAACTAATGATGTAATGTATGGTGATTAACATAACAATAAAAAATTTAAAGAAAAAAATAAAAGAATTCAGGAGAAGGAGGTAGTTCAATTCACTGGACTGAGGAGAGACAATAAGAAAAATCAGACTTACAATGTAAGTCACACACAGGCAGCACGTTTAGATCATAGGAGGTTTTGGGTGTGTGTCTGGCTTACAGAAAATTTTAAGCCAGTTGTAAAAAAGTAGGATCTTTCCTACAAAAGCCAATATTTATTGTTGCATACTTTGCTCCAGTGTCCACCTAGCAATACAGGCTGGGGTTGGGGACTGAAACATCGATGGGGCCTATGCTTTTCTTGATGCCTCCTGTCCTTATGTCTGCCCGCTGCCTGGTTCTGTTGGTGTTTGATTGCTGTCTCTATGAAGGGAGAAGATTTTACTGCAGAAGAAGCGATTATATTTGCTATTAGTGACACTGACAGTAAAATTTATCAGAATAATAGTGAAATGAGCCTGGAGGTTTGGGATAGAAAAAAAAAAGGAGTCTATCTCCCTTCTTTTCTCTCTCTTTCCTTCTTTCTTTTTTCTTTTCTTCCTTCCTTCCTTCTTTCCTTCCTTCCTTCCCTCCTCCCCTTCCTCCATCCCTCTTCTCTTTCTTTCTTTCTTTCTTTCTTTCTTTCTTTCTTTCTTTCTTTCTTTCTTTCTTTCTTTCTTTCTTTCTTTCTCTTTCTTTTCTTTCTTTCTTTCTTTCTTTCTTTCTTTCTTTCTTTCTTTCTTTCTTTCTTTCTTTCTTTCTTTCTTTCTCTTTCTTTTCTTTCTCTTTCTTTCTTTCTTTCTTTCTTTCTTTCTCTTTCCTTCCTTCCTTCCTTCCTTCCTTCCTTCCTTCCTTCCTTCCTTCCTTCCTTCCTTCCTTACTTACATCCTTACTTCCTTCCTTCATATTATGAGGGTAAAAGTAGAGGAGTGGACTCATTTGAAGGCATTTAAGAGTTAGAAAAAGATCCATTTGACCTTAAGCCTATTTCTAAGCTGAAAGATCGAGTTCATTGTGTGTTGAGTGCAATGAGACTTTTTAATAAAATGATTGATGCCCATGGAGTCTGCTGTAGCACTTGGTCTACAGGATCCCTGAGGTACTATATATCCTAGATCTTGATTTTCCCAAGCACTTTGAGTATGAGGACACATTATGGGCTACAGGATCCTGTCGTTATATTTAATATATTATTGGATTTACCTACTAAGGTAGAGGACTGATTAAGATATATACAATGATCTCATCCTGGAAGGAATTTCTTTTGCAAAAGAATTTGACAAGAAGATCCCCTTTTTATCTGGACAATAAAATATACCAATTTCTCAAAACTGTCATGTTTGGCCAGTTCATCTGGTAAGAGAATGGAAAAAGGGAGACATCCATCAATTTTGTAATCTGTAGTCTATCACCCTGACCAAATCAGGAAGAAGGGTACATGGAGAACGTATTTGGAAAGAAAGGTTATTTTCCAAAACATCTGGAGTAGGAAAACAAATTCCAACAGCTCAGTTTCAACAATATATGCAGATAAGATTTTGCTCTTGATAAGTCTCCATTTGCCCCCATTAGCTATAAAACTTTTACCATTGGCCAACAATAGCATATTAGAATTAGTAATGTGGCTTTTAAAAAACACAACAGTGATGTGATTAGCATATTAGTATAAACTTAATGATTTTAAAATGGAAAAGCTAGTGATGTGTTTTTTAAAAAAATCTAAGAAATTATCTAAACAAAATTGGCTTCCTTCCATTCTTTCTGCTTGTTCTTCAGGTAACAAGTTGAATGAAGAGTTAGTACTGCTGCAGATGGGAATACCTGCAAAAACATGAAACAGATCTTGAATTGATTAACAAATGAAGTCCAGAGTAAACAATGGGAATGAAAGTGAGTGTATGTGTGGAAGAAGAGAGCAACCTGGCTTTAGCACTATTCAGAAACACTGAATTTTTTTTTTTTGAACGTTTCATTTGGGCTACCAGTTTAGCTACAAATAACTAGAAGAACCAAAAAGCTTTTTCCAAAATTCAGATATAGGTGTGAAAGCCAAAAGAAAGATTCCATGCACAATGAAATTCCTCTAAATGGCTGTCAGAGTTCTCATGGTAGAATACTTAGAATTTTAAAGGCATTATTATTTTTCACAAATAAAAGTTAAAATGGTAAAATAACATGTCATTTTCCTAATAAGACTGTACTGGCAAATGTGAAGCCTAACCTAGGCTTTGACGGACAGCAGTAGGTATTCAAAACAAAGCAATCTGGAGCATGGTGCCAGACTGCTGGTCTTGTGTCCCAAGTCCCTCTTATTAAATGTGACCCTAAGTGTTTTACTTAACTTTTTGGTAGCTCAGTTTTCTCTTTGATAAAATTAGGCTGTTAATAGTACCTCATGGGTTATTTGGAGGAATAAGTGTGATGACACATGTAAGTGCTTAGCACTGTGCATGACCTTATTCATGTGTTCAGCAGTCAACACACAGGAATTGCTTATTAAATATCAGATATTATTGTTAGGATATCTTATATTTGTAATGTTTGACCGACTTACGTATTTTGAGACTATCACAAAATCTAGAAAACATCTACCCCTGTAAAGATAATTTTGCATAGAAGAGGCTTAGGAATTCTGTGTTGGATAAATATATACATGTATGAATTGGTCAATTTTAGCTGTCTGGCTCTGTGTGTTGATATAAGAAAGATAGGTAAATTGATATAAAAGTTATTTGAATAGAAGAATGCCATTTTATGGTAAAAATCAAATAACATTTAAATGTTATTTTGCAATCAGGAATACCATTAAGTCCCTTTGTATTTTACGCATCACAACAAAATCAACAGACATTTGAAAAATGGTGTATTTGTGCACAAGGCATTTTTTTATTCAGTGAAGGATATTCATTAAGAGTTCTGTGCTCCCTCTCAGTGGGTTGGCTAGGTAGGTGATACCACATACGTTCCTAACTTCTGAGGATTTTCTCACTTGTAAAATGGGCATATTAGTAAGACCTACCACATAGGTTTGTGGTAAAGATTAAATGATATAATTCAGGTGCATCATTAGCGTACTTCCAGATACATAGCAAGAGTATGATGTCTATATTATGACAGACAATGCATGGTGTACATGTGTGTTATAGAATTGCTCACTTGAGTTCTGCCAGCTTTTGTGAGCTCTCAGCCTCCAGGTTGGGAGCTTGTGGAAGGAGCCAGCAGTGGAATGTTTTGGGTTTGAGTCCTAGCTCTTCTTTTGCTTGCCAGCAACATATACCTCATTTGCCAGGGAGGTTTACCAGTAAGCTATTTCTGAGTAACAAACCATCCCAACATTTAATGGCTAAAAGGAACAAACATTTAATTATTTCTCACACTTTTAAGTGTTGCTTTATTGCTTTTTCTGGTTTGGGCCATCTTGGCTGGGGCTCAGTGTTTTAGGACAGCCTCACTCATATGTCTGTGGCCTCAGGTGGGACAATTGGCCATTTGGATTGGCCGATACATCGCTCCACACGGTCTCCAAACCTCTAGGAAGTCAGCCCAGGATTATTCACATAGTTTTGGAAGGGATTGCAGAAAGAAGGGAAAAGCCCAGTCTGCAAGAGCTTTTTTAGCTTCTGCTCGCTTCACATTGGCTTATGTTCCATCAGTGAAGTCAGATTCCATGGCCAAACCCAGATTCCAGGGGCACAGAAATAGACTTCATTTCTGGACTGAAGGAGTTGGAAGGTAGAAACATACAAAAAGGGATGGGAAAGGTTTGTGGAAATTTTGCTTCCTACTACAGAAAGCAATTTAATTTCAGGATTTTCCGAGTTTATTCTCTTCCATTCAAGCTGAGCTTCAGAGACTTTGATTATTTCCTGTTGGTTTTAAAGGACATTTGGAATCTCTTCTGAAATGGGTATTCAACTCAATTCCAATGTGGGACCATAAATTCCTCATTATCTTCCCCACATTTTGAAGATGGCTTCTGAACATGGTGAAATGCAATACCTCTTTTTCATATGTATGCAAATAAAGTTTAGACAAGCAAAATAACTGACAATGTATTAACTGCTATATTCCTTTTTGTATTTTAGTTTATATTTGCTAATACATCAATACTTTCACCTTCTAGTATCCAAATCCACATTTATTACCTCATGTTTGCTAGTTGTCTCTCTGTGATTGAACTGTCAGCCTGTGGTCATGGCATTATGGCAGTAGGCCTTCACCTCTCCTGCATCCATACTCTTGCCATGGCCTCACTGTGAGCAGAATCAATTTCTCTGCTCTTTGATTTTGGGCTTGGCCATGTGGTTTGCTTTGGCTATGTGGTTAAAAGTGACAGTATGTCAGTCCAAGACTAGGAGACTAGGCTTTAAGAGGTATATAGACTTGTTCTCTCGAGTCTCTGCCATTGCATAAGAACATGTTCTGTGAGCCTTCTGGTTTGAGATGAATGAGACACATGTACAGCAAAGCCACCACAGGTGACCCACAGACCTGGAAGGAGAAGTAGAGCTTCTCCAAAAGCCTAACGTGGGCGGATCTGGCCAAGCTTGACCTTGAACAGCCTAATCCTAGTGTACTGGAGACATGTGAACCATAATAAATAATTGGTATTTTAAACCACTGTGCTTTGGGTGGTTCCATATGCAGGAGTAGGAAAGCACAAGTCCCTGGAAGGTCGGTTATCGTCCATGATGTAGTAATGGATACACAGTAGGGACACAAGATACATTTATCTGTTGGTTAAAGTTTGCACATTGCACTGGCTTTCTGTTGCTGTCATAACAAACAACAGCAAATTTAGTAGCTTAAAACAACACAAATTTTTATCTCATTGTTCTATAGGTTAGAAGTTTGACTGTATTTCCACTGGGCTAAAATCAAGGTGTCACGTTCTGCATGGAGCACTGGGTGTTATGAACAAACAATGAATCATGGAACACTGCACCAAAAACTAATGATGTAATATATGGTGATTAACATAACAATAAAAAAATAAAGTAAAAAAAAATAAAATAAAATCAAGGTGTCAGCAGGGCTGTGTTCCTTTCTAGAGGTTCTAGAGGAGAATTCATTTCCTTGCCTTTTCCAGCTAAAGGCTGCCTACATTCTTTGGCTCAATAACCCCTTCTTTCAACTTTGTTATGGGCTCAGTTATGCCCCCACCCCCAGTTTGTATGTTGAGGTCCCAATTCCTAGTACCTTTAAATGTAACCACATTTGGCAATAAGGTCTTTGAAGAGGTGGTTATGTTAAAATGGGGCTGTTAGGGAGGGGCCCTGATCCAGTATGACTGGTGTCCTTCTAAGAAGAGGAAGAGAGGCCAGGGGTGCACGTGTACAGAGAAGAGGGCACCTGAGGACTCAGAGAGCATGAGGCCCTGCAGGCCAAAGAAAGGGGCCTCAGGAGAAACCAAACCACTGATGCCTTGATCTTGGACTTTTAGGCTCTCAAATTTGAGGACATAAATTTCTGTGTTTAAGGCCCCTAGTCTGTGGTGCTTTGTGTGGCAGCCTGAGCAAACTCAAATGATCTTTGAGGCCAGCAACATAGCATCTCTCTGACCATTTTTCCCTTATCAGGTCTCTCCAGCCAGGAAAAATTGTCTGCTTTAAAAGAACTCACAGGCGCCTGGGTGACTCAGATGGTTAAGCGTCTGCCTTCGGCTCAGGTCATGATCCCAGGGTCTTGGATCGAGTCCCGCATCGGGCTCCCTGCTCCTTGGGAGCCTGCTTCTCCCTCTGCCTCCCTCTCTCTCTCTCTCTCTCTCATGAATAAATAAATAAATAATCTTTAAAAAAAAAAAAAGAACTCACAGGATTAGATTAGGCCTACTCAGATAATCCAGGATAATCTTCCCATCCCAGGGGACCTACTCCTAATCACATCTACAAAGTCCATTTTCAACCATATCACAAATTTCAGGGATTAGGATGTGAGCATTTCGGGAGTGAAGGGGCATAATTCCACTGACCAGAGACATAAGAGGTAGTCTTGAGATTCTATGAATTCATAGTCTGACCAATAATGAATGAAGTATTGATGTCATTTTGAGAGACTAGTGCCACGAGAACAATCATTGAGTAGAGATCATTTATTTTTTTCCTTGCATTTTCTCATTTCCTAATTCTAGGGTCTATGTGTTAACTCACATTTGCCTTGCTCCTTGATTTCTAGCAGAATGCATGAGGATTTAGTCCATCCACGTTTCTGCCATTAAAGAGCTTTCCACACTAAACCATTTCTTCAAATCTTGCCTGTTTTTACAAGATTCCCCCTAGCTCTTTCTGTCTGTTGAACCCTGCCTCTCCACTGAGGAATTATTAACAAAAGCCATCCACTGCGAGAGACTTTCTTCCAAATTATAAATACACTCCATGGGTAAACCTCCGTGAATCTTTTTCTTTGGAAAGCTTCATGCTGCCATTGGAAAGTTGGGGAATGAATTGCATGGCATGCTTGGTTTTTTTTCATGATCTGCGTCTCAGAAGCTCTATTAAAATCTATTAAATACCTTATCGGCTTCCGTTGGAGCCACAGATGAGAACTTCGTGTTGGAATTCATTTTCCACTCATGCCAATTAAACTATCAGAAGTGTGCTGTGCTGAATTTTCATATTTGCATTTGATAGCTAGGGCCAGCTGGTAAGTACTTTCCACTGTAAATTAAGTGTCATGTGCATCTTTAAATTTATATATTTAAACACATACCAAATACATGATGCTGGAAAGATGCAAAGAAATACCAAACAGGAACCGCATTTGTGGCAGATTCACAATTGCACATTTGGCCATCAGTGAAACCACTCTACCCACAGGAGGGCCCCAGGGGGTTGGGGGGCTGGTAATCAGTGGATCACAATTCTTTTCTCTCTGGTCAGAAACCAACTTGCCTCTTCTTTTGACAACCTCTCACTCTCCAGCACCTTAACATTCAGCTTTTGTATTCGGGAATAATTCCCCAGACACAAAGTGACAGTTGCTTTCCAAGTGACAAACACAGCCCCCCATCCACTATGACCTCTTCTGCTGTTTCTGCTAGGACTTCAGCTGGTGCTCTGCCAAAGACCAAAGTTCTTCGGCTTCTCAAGAACGTAATACTTCACAGCTCATTTGAAATTGAGTCAGCACAAAGCAAAGCTTTACGGCAGGAGCTGAACGCAGTATCCTGGGTGACATCTGGCAGTGTGTGATCTAAGGCACACACACACACACACACACACCACACACACACACACACACACACACACACGTCAGGGACTGGAAGTCCCCAGGGGCTTTCTCTCATGTTGCTCACCTTAAGCAGAAGGAGAGGAATGAGGACTTAAAGTGTCATGGGTTTCATGCTAGAAACATTTGGATTTACATTCTGTTATTTCAGCTGTCAAGTTCCTACAGTAGATAAAGATGTTTGCAGTCACTCCATGAGACTTCTCTGTGCAGGATCAGATTTTTTTGTGGATTTAGAGAAAACAGCAGTGACAGAAGTTCAGCAAATATTTTTATCACTCTGACTGGATGTCAACAATGAGTAAGAGGTAGAGGAGGAGTCCCGCACACAAATGTTGCCTGTGTCTAAACACTCTGTTTTGTGCTGTTTGGCAGCTCATGGGTAGGACAAGAAAAGGAAGTTAATTCCTTTCTCTCCTGGTGTCGTGCACCGGGAGAAAATCTCCTTCTACTCATAAACACATGAGGACTTGTCAGCTGTGTTGGATCAGGAAATGTGTTTTTTTCATAATTAGAGATTTATATATTTATTTTACATTTATTATTATTATTATTATTATTATTATTATTATCATTATTATTATTATGGGGAGGGCGGAGGGGCAGTGGGAAAGGGAGAGAGAGAATCCCAAGCAGGCTCCACACCCAGCGAGGAGCCCAGCCTGGGCTCCATCTCGCAACCCTGAGATCATGACCTGAGCCCAAATCAAGAATCAGACACTTAACTGACCAAACCACCCAGGCACTCCACATAATTCGATTTTTAAGGAAAAATTTAAAAGTATTATTTTCTCCAGGTGATCAGTATGCTGTTCGGGCTCTCCTGAGGACCCTTACATCAAAGAGAATATTAGGCGTTATGGTAGTTGCACCTGTGGCCCCCATGTGAGTTTGCCTTTCCCATCCCCGGAAAGGCAGACTTGGTTTCCCTGTACCATGTGATTTACTTTGGCCAGTAGAATGAGGCAGGGGTGATGGTATGCCATTTCTGAGCTGAGGCCTCCCAAAGCCTTCACATGCTTGTGTTTTCCTTCTGTACCTGTGTTGCTGTGTGCAACCTCCAGCCTACCTACAGATGCGCGAGTGAGTCAACCAGCCCACAGGCACAGGAGTGAGGTGAGTGAGCGAAGCTGAGCCCCGCCTAGGCCAGCAGACTCCCCAGGGACCTACATGAGGTAGAATAGTGAATGATTATTGTTTTAAATCCTGTTTTGTGTATTTTATTAGACAGCACGTTTATGGCAACAGCTCGTTGACAGTAGAGTGTTAACACTTAACAACATTCGATAGATATTTGCAAAGTGAATGAATGAACAAAACTATATCCAGAATATTTCTGTGTGTATATGTATACACGAATGTGTATATAGACAAAAGCAAAATAATAAGACATACACACACCACAATGTACATTTTCACCTGTCTACAGGTAGACCCTTCCATGTTTTAGTTCTCACAGTTCTCCATTAAAAGCTGGTTTGAGATTAATTGTCTGGTTGCCAAGCTCACCCCACGTGAGAGGCAAGTCTGCCTCACACCAGGGCTGTCCAATTTTGTTGTCCCATTGAGTATGATTTCAATAACTGTGTAATTCATTTTCATATAGTTTGTCATTGACCAACTAGCTTTCCAAGCCACTAAGTAAAATAAGTAGTTTGCAGACCAAAGGACAGTGATATTGACCTTCTTCTCTCCACACAGAGGAAATACACAACATTTTTAAAATTTCCTTGGTGCTGCTGACACTTTAAAAAAACACAATGTCTATCATAGGCAATATTAAAACTGTGCTGCAGAAAATGATCAGAAAAATTTTCTTCCGTATTAGTGCTGTAATTGCACTTAAGGAGAATATAGAAGGATTAATTAATTTCACTGCTCAATAGGAGTTTGATTCTGGCTTTAAAAGCTAAAATTGGAAGTAAAACCTGGAGTTGATAATGGCATTCGAGTTTTCTAATCAATTACTGTCTCTAAACCTATTCAGCACCGTGTTTCCAAAGAATGAAAAGAGATGACACATCTTCCAGAAGTGAAATGAAGTGATAATTGATGTTACTAATCAAGCATCTTATTCCTGAAACATTTTAAGTTTTTAAAAAAATTTCTTCTAGACTGCTCAGAGGATTTTTAATATCCGTATTATATTATAACATATACATATATATTATATTATGTATATTATTTGTGTATTAGGTTTATTTGTATATGTGTGATATAGATCTGTGTATGCATGCATCTATTTAATTTATATATAACATATATATTTGTGTGCCAGTTTTGGTCATCGGACTGGAGAGAATTCTAACTTGGTACAAATTACAATTCCCACTGGGTGTTTGGAAAGCCACAAGACTATAGTTTTGAGATTAGCTATGATTGGGCCTGATGACCTTGACTCCCACTCCCTCAAAGATAGTGAACCACTAGCTCTGTCTCACGTGTGCCTATTTTTAATGGAAATAAAGAGTGTCAAGGGAACTAGAGTTTGAGGAGAACATGCCCTTCGCCATTGAACAATTGCCTATTTTGATCTTCTAGGATTTAACAGAAAAAAAATAGTTGGAGTGTTGTTCATTCCAACCAAATTTCAGATTTTCTCCCCTCCAGGTCCTTGTAAGATTCTGAGATTCTAGGTGTCTTATTATATAAGACCCAAAATAATCTGGGCTTCCTATGGATGAAAGAGTTATTTTCTGTGTAACTCTATATACTTTGTTAAATGTGTAAAAATAACAATGCCATAAAACATATGAGCTACATCTTAGGGGAACATGGGGAATAGGAAATTTCCTTAGTCTTGATCTGACACGTGTACCTGTAACTGCTGTCTTCAGTTGGAGGACTGGTAGAGGACAAACATATTCAAGCCATCTGTTGATGGAATGACCCAACTGATTGCATGACTGATTCGACCAATGACAGAATGATTTGAACAACAAATAGATCTGTAAATCATTTTATTTCTGGGAAAGTTTTGAATGCTAAGAAGCATTCTGAAGACGGATTATGAGTGTACCCTGCTTACCTAGTGAATTTAGAATGATTTTAACCAATCACAAACTTGTATAGTAATAGTGCGTATTTTGAGGGCTTTAAAAATAATCTTTCTTATGTGATTATTTAGGTGATTTTCCCCTTTATTTGTAGGTTGTTTGTATGTGCATCTGAATGTTGTATGTGCATCTGTATGTGTGCATGTTTGTGTGTTGGGAAATATGAGTAAGAATTGAACCTATTTAGTTTTCAAAAATCATTGAAGAGACAGACTCATCTCAAGTTTTAGGTTTCTAACATAAATACATTTTATAGACAATACATTACTTGTAGGGAGTAGAATGGATATTCTTCTTTGGGGATTACTTACTGATTTTCTTTAGACTTTAACAATATACAATACTTTATTGCTTAGTTTTAAGCAAATCCAAATCTATAGTAGGTTATACAAGCACAAGGTGGATATATCTATATATAGAGAGAGGCATAATCCAGAATACATGCCATGGTCATAATGAGAACTTGTAGAAATGCTCACTTTAGATGATCCTTGTTAATCAGTGCAGCAGAGATGTGAAGAAACAGAATGATCTTATATTTCCTCAATACTCAATTCTTAGGATAACTTATTTGTATTTTAGCTTTCAAGTAGGTTAACCTAGAAGCGATTGTATTTTTTCAAATTTTATAATGGATAATGGTCATGGTCAAATTTTAAGACAGAGAACTAGTAATGTTAATTATGAACCCTGACTCTGATAGCAATCTGTTTCTTTTAAAAAGTTATTTGATCTAACTTTTGAAATTAAAAATAGAAATATGCATATTTTTACCCACATCATGATATATAATCTACATCAAACAAGACAAAAATGCCTTGGGAACATAATAATAATTGGAACAAACATGTCTACTACTTAAGTGCTTTTAGAGTGTTTTTCCTGATTTGGACAGAAATAGAACAGTTCCTAATGAACAGAAATATGCGACCATATTTGCTAGCTTTTCTTCCCTTTTATGTTTATGTGCATTTCATTTCTTTGAAAGTCCCACGAGACTCTGATCCTCACTTCCCTCAATGACTTCTATACACTGTAAAGGATGCTCTTCGTGAAGTGTGAAATTCATGGCTTATCTGTGTAATAAGTGAAAATGAAAGACTGTTATATATCCTCAATGTTGTTGGATTACTTTTTAAGTGATGAAATACAGGTTATGTCTACAGGGTGTTACCTCTTTTTCTACATTTTACACACGTTACCTTTGTGCTACAGCAAAGTACACAGAATGTGTGTTAATTTTTCCAATGAAAAAAAAAAAACTGAAACTTAGCAATGGTAAGCCAAAATCTGTATGATTACTAGGTCTCTGGCAAAGTTTACAGGTGGAATTAGGATTCCTAATTCTGTCTGCTTTCCACTGTCACACATTTATCTGGCAGCTAATGAGAATCTGTGTCAGTGCTGATCTTTTATACAACAGTGACTAGGCTGAGGCCCTAATAAACCGGTTGAGGGAACAGACCTGAGAAAGATGTATAAACATCCAAACCAAAGCAAGGGACGCATAAACTAAGTGTTGGTAGAGTCGGGGAAATCTTTACTGAGTGATTTTCTTTTTTTTTTTTTTTTTAAGATTTTATTTATTCATTCATGAGAGACAGAGGGATAGAGAGAGAGAGAGAGAGAGAGAGAGAGAAGCAGAGGGAGAAGCAGGCTCCCAAGAAGCAGGGAGCCCGATGCGGGACTCGATCCCAGGACCCTGGGATCATGACCTGAGCCGAAGGCAGACGCTTAACCATCTGAGCCACCCAGGCGCCCCATTTACTGAGTGATTTTCGAGGGGGTCCTTGGAGAACTCCAGAAGGTGGAAAGAAACCTTGATTCTTTCTCCCCCGTCCACATATCCAACCTATTAACATCTCCCTCCACTCCGTCCCTTGAGCGTGTATGAAATCCAAGCCTTTCTCTTCACCTCACGTCTGCTACCCTAGTCCAGGGCATCACGAACTCTGCCCTGGCATCTTCCAGACAGCTCCCCCACACTTAACCCTGATCATCGTCCATCAGTGGTTGTTAGCAACGTCTGTGGCAACATCATGGTGAATCAGGCCACCCCTTCCATGTCATCTTTCGGTGACTTTCCAACACTCTTAGGATAAGGTTCAACCCTCATTGTGCCTACAAAGCCCTGCACGATCTGCCTCTGATGCTTTTACATCCTCATGCAACACCATGTTCCTCCTAGCTTGTTCTCCCACCAAATTCTTTTCTATCAGTTCTTTCAAACACTGAGACCAAATATGATGGTCAAGTTTGTGTCAACTTGACTGGGCCACAGGGTCTACATATTTGGTCAAATATTATTTTGGATGTTTTTGTGAGAGTATTTTTTAGATCTGATTAACAGTTCAATTGGTAGACTTTGACTAGGACAGTACCCTCTGTAATGTGGTGGGCCGCACCTAATCAGTTGAAGGCCTTAAGAGAACAAAAGACTTCCCGTGAACGAGAAAGAATCCTGTCAGCATAGTGACTTCAGACCTGAGTTTCAACACTGACTCTTTCCTGAATTTCCAGCCTGCTGGCCTACTCTGCAGATTGTAGGCTCACTAAGCCTCTACAAAGTACTGTGAGCCAGTATTTTAAATTTTCCCTCTATTTCTTTCTTTCTCATTTTATATACAGATTATAGATCTAGATACAGATACAGATATGTATATATGTATATATAGACACATACATATACACACATACACACACTCTGTTAATTCTCTTTCTGCTCTTCTGAGAACTCTTACACATACCTCAAGACCTTTGTGTGGCTCTCATTTTAGGAAACCCTTGTATCAAACTCCTCATCATTCAGGTTTCAGCTTAAATGCCTTTATGTTTTCCCTGACCCTTTAATCACAAGGAGATTTTTTTTTTTAAGTTCACTTTATAACACCCTTTGCTTTTGCCTCCTAGTATATGCGATAATTTGTAGTCATATATTTATTTGTGTAATTATGTGTTTCCCATCTGTATTTCACATGGGAGCACTGTTTCTCAACCTCTTTGTCATCATCACCCGTAAGGACCCTCTGTAGACACTTTTTTCTCTAAACACCTACCACCACAAATATACTATCTGTTTATATGTACTGTGTGTATACACAAAGAGAGAAAGTTTTTTTGCCCCTAACGACCAATTTTCAGCCCCTCGGGGATGATATCACCGGTGCTGGGAAGTGTGCGGTACAATGTAAGCTCCACGGTAGGCCGTTGCTTCTCCCTTTCTCCCCTGGACACCCACCGCCAGGCCTGATGCTACAACTTAGCAAGTGCTCAATAAAGATGCATTGAATAGACTGAATAAAGGAATTGGCTGCCTGGGAAGAGCATCCAGGAGCCAGCACCTGTGGGTGCTGCTTCTATATTTGCCACCTGTGGTCTCAGACAAACCTCTTCACTCTCATCTCCTCATTTTTAAAGTGGGAATAGTAACAGCTCCTAAATCATGGTATATTATGAGGGTGAGGCGAGATACTCTATGCAAAGGGCTTAGTAGAGTGCCTAATGTAGTCAGTGCTAAATAATATGCAAAGAGGGGCGCCTGGGTGGCTCAGTCATTAAGCGTCTGCCTTCGGCTCAGGTCATGATCCCGGGGTCCTGGGAGCGAGCCCCTCATCAGGCTCCCTGCTCGGCGGGAAGCCTGCTTCTCCCTCTCCCACTCCCTCTGCTTGTGTTCCCTCTCTCTCTGTGTCTCTGTCAAATAAATAAATAAAATCTTAAAAAAAATTAAAAAAATAAATAATATGCAAAGAAAAGTAGCTACCTTTGCCAGGTGGTATATGTGTGTGATGTTAGGAAAAGCTCAGGGTTGAGAAGAATGTTATGATCCACACCATCTCTACCATATTTCCCCAATTTAGAGCTGCCATTTTTCAGTCAATAACCCTAAGTAAATACCTGGATTTCCCAAAATGAGATGCTTAGGACCCATACCTGTTCTGAATATTTCTTTTTTTTTTTTTAAATGTTACTGTTTTGAGAGCGAGAGAGAGAGTGCACTAGCAGGAGGAACTGACTGCCCCACCCAGGCACCCCTGTTCTGAATATTTATTATAGGGAGAAATCAATGTGCTGGGGACTAAGGGGGCAGTTCAGCGAGATGTGGAAGGACTTCTGATCACTGATCCCCGGGAAGTCACTCAAAGGCACTCATTCTCAGTTTTCTCTTCTGTAAAATAGTGATGATAATGGTATCTGTCTTCCTGATTTATTTTGAGGCTTAAAGAAGGAGGAAATTAAAGTCTCTTGTAAAAGTAAAGTATGTTTGTGTTTGTAGTAACAAGATTACTCCTTATCTGATTGCTTGGTATGTGCCAACTTTGTGCTAAACTGATGGAGAAACATCTGTTTAATTAATCCTCACCATACCCTGTCAGGAAGGTATAATCATTTTATACTTGAGGACACTGAGGCTGGGGAAGATTTAGTTACTTGCTCAAAATCACATCGCCAGTAAAGGACAGAATCAAGATTTTTCCCTGGAGGGAGGTGCATGCCAGGGCCCACCTTGAAAATCACTACTTTTCGCTATGATTCTAACAATCACTGAGATGTTACAGGCATTTTGCTAACTGCTTTACCTTCATTTTAAAATTTAACTCACACAGCAGTTTTATGACTTGGGTGTTCTTAGTAATTTCTGTATAACAGATGAGGAAATTGAGACAGGAATGTGACAGTTAATTTTATGTGTCAACTTGACAAGGCGATTGGGTGCCCTGACATTCTGTCAAACATTCTTTCTGGTGTTTCCCCGAAGGGTATTTTTGGATGAGATTAACATTTAAATAGGTGGACCAAATAAAGCAAATCCCTGCTCCTTAAGGTGGGCCTCATCCAATCAGCGGAAGGCCTGACTAGAGCAAAAAGGCCAACCCTCCCTAGAGTGAGATGGAATTCCTCTTGCCTAACTGCCTTCATACTGGGACGTAAACTTTTTCCTGCCTTTAGACTCGGACCGAAACATCAGCTCTTCCTGAGTGTGAAGGCTCTGGGTTTCCTTTGGGTCTCCATCTACTCTTCTGAGTCTCCTGCTTGCTGACTCTCTTTCTTTCTTTCTTTCTTTCTTTCTTTCTTTCTTTCTTTCTTTCTTTCTTTCTTTTCTTTCTTTTCTTTCTTTTCTTTCTTTTCTTTCTTTTCTTTCTTTTCTTTCTTTTCTTTCTTTTCTTTCTTTCTTTCCTTCTTCTTTCCTTCTTTTTTTCCTCCTCCCTTCCTCCCTTCCTCCCTTCTCCATTCTCAGGATGAAACTTCTCTTGGGTGATGCAGATCTATATTGATAGGGGGGAGGCATCCTTCAAATGAGCCATTAGTGGTCCAGTTTCTCCTCTGATATGACAAGTTGGGTTTTCTTCCATCTTACAGGTTGATGAGATGGGCACAGGGTAGAATAGATATTTCAAAATATGTCTGTCACATCAGAGAAGACCTAGTCAACCTTTTCATGCAGTCACAAACCTCATGCTGGCTCTTCCATTAGGAGGAAAAGAACTAGTAAATAGGTCAATTCCAGAGTTTATTGAGAGCCTGTAGGAAAGTTCTCTTCAGGAGTGTACCTTGTGGATTTGTAATTTCCATGGCTGTGCCAAATGCATTTAAGATTATTTACTCTACTGGGGCGCCTGGATGGCTCAGTTGGTGGAGCATGTGACTCTTGAACTTGGGGTTGGGTTCAAGCCCCACATCGGGTATAGAGATTACTTAAACATAAAATCTTTTAAAAAAAGATTATTTACTTTATTGTGAATAATTTATATTTGCAATAATCAAGGTAAAATTTTTCTTTGTATTCTCTAATCTGAAATTGTGGAATGGACAAAGATGCAAAATAGGATGGTTATTTACTTACATGCTAATGATGCCTCAGAATCCTTTAGAGCCCCTAAAACTGGGCTCTAAGATAGTAATGTCTTATCTAAAATGCAGAATGAAATGGAATGATCATGGGGAGAAAAGGATCAATTCTGCAGACATGAAGTGACAGGTTGGCATGAAGTTGGTGCAAGTAATCTGAGATCTTCAGCAGGCACAGCTGTAGATTTCCTCCCACCTGGTGGAGCAAGATTAGGGTCTCTCTACCTCCGTGGCAAGCCTGGCACCTGATTACAAAGAACATTTATAAAAATGGTAAATGTTGCCTTAAATTCTGTGCTATGAATTTTTATTCTTGCTTATTTTTGCCTTTTTTTTTTTAGAAAGAGCACACACGCATGTGAGCAGGGGGGATGGGCAGAGGAAGAGGGAGGGAGAGAGAGAATCTTAAGCAGGCCCAACATGGGGCTCAATCTCATGACCCTGAGATCATGACCTGAGCCAATATCAAGAGTCAGACACTTAACCAACTGAGCCACGCAGGTGCCCCTGTCTTTTTCTGAATGAGCACTGGCCTTCAGTACCTCCACTGTCTCTACTCAGTCCATTTTTGGGGTTGGGATGAGAGGTAACAGTTCTTCCAAGACAACTAGAGAGTTCCTGACTCCTACTTCTCTTGGCTGTTTTCAATATCTCTGTCTCAAGAGATATCCTCAGACCATTCTGTTCTCTTACTAGAGCTGGTTAGAACTCAGATTTCAGTTGACAATGCCAGGTTCATGAGAGAAAGGTAGACATCAATTGGCGATTGTATTAAGTCTAAAATTTTACACTAGACATGCATATGTACATTTACACACATGCACATATAATGCAAGTGTGTGTTCAGTTGAGCACTATGTAACAGGCATTGTACTAATGCCTAGTAAATGAGTTATAGCAGGGGGTTTAATTAGTTAACATCTGAAAAGCACTTAGTGTGATGCCTAGCCACAGTAATGCTTATTGTTGTTATAGAGCAGGAAATGAAAACCTAAGAGGTTAGATAACTTGCCATAGCTGGTGGCTGTGTCATACAACTATTAATTGTTAAGACCCAGGTATTTTGACTCTATCACATTTTTCTACTCAGTCACTATTCTACAATAAAATGTTTATTGTACTTTGAGAAAAATAAGCACACTCCTAAGCATAGGTCAATAGTGGGTGTGGGGACTCTTTTAAGTAATTATATATTCATTCTAGATCTCCATTTATACATTTTCTAATGTTATTGTTGGTTAGCTGGTGATCAGGTTTAGGAGAAGTAGGAAGATGGTCCCTGATGGATCTGCCAATGGCGCCTGGAGTAATCTTTGTGAAATGGGACACAAGGGTGATTTGAATAATTTGAACTGAAGCTTAGGAGATAGGTTCAAATGAGGGATGCAGAAGGAAAGAAAAAAGTAGTAAAGGGATAACATGGTGAGGTGGGATTTTTTTTTCTTTTTTTTTTTAGTTTCAGAGGTAGAATTTAGTGATTCACCAGTTGCATATAACACCCAGTGCTCATTAATTACATCGTGTGCCCACCCAACTATCCCTTCCCCTCACCCACCTCCCCTCTAGCAACCCTCAGTTTGTTCTCTATAGTTAAGAGTCTCTTATGGTTTGCCTCCCTCTCTGTCTTTATCTAATTTTATTTTTCCTTCCCTTCTCTTATGTTCATCTGGTTTGTTTCTTAAATTTCACATACGAGTGAAATCATATGGTATTGGTCTTTCTCTGACTGACTTGTTTCGCTCAGCGTAATACCCTCTAGTTCCATCCACATCATCGCAAATGGCAAGATTTCATTCTTTTTTGATGGCTGAGTATTATTCCGTTGTACATATATATATATATATATATGTATATATACATATATATATATATATATACCACATCTTCTTTATCCATTCATCTGTTGATGGACATCCAGGCTCTTTTCATAGTTTGGCTACTGTGGACATTGCTGCTATAACATTGGGGTACACGTGACCCTTTGAATCACTGTTTGTATCCTTTGGATAAATACCTGGCAGTGTAATTGCTGGGTCATAGGGTAGCTCTATTTTCAACTTTTTGAGGAACTTCCATACTGTTTTCCAGAGTGGCTGCAGCAGTTTGCATTCTGAGGTGGGATCTTGGAGTGCTTAAGAGCATGTGTGCCATCTCGCATCAGACTGGTAAAGTTCAAATCCTACCTCTGCCACTTTCTAGCTTTGTGATCTTTGTCATCTTATTCAACCTCTCTGAGCTTTGGTTTCCTTACCTATAGAATGAGGAGAGTAATAACATTCACCTCATAGGTTTATTGTAAAGATTTAGTGAGTTACTAGACATAGAGCACTTGCCTGGTGCACAGTAGACACTCAATATAGTAATAACCTATCCTGTTGATTTTCCATTATATGTCTTTGCAAAGTTTTGGAATATATTGTGGGGGAAGTTTAGTGTCAACTCACCATGGAAAATGTGTGTGATGATATGGTAGCTTTTGATTTTAAGGGGGTACGTAAATTGGGCTGGGTAATGGGAGTGGAAAATGAAACATCATTAGCTCTATGCATGTCTGGGAGGGGTGTCTCTGTGCAGCCACTAACTCCAAGAGCTGCTTCAGCTGAAAAGCACAGTGAAAGCAGTGATGGTTCGAGGCACCAGGACTGTGAGAGACCAAAGGGCCTGGCAACCATCCACATGGAAGGAAATCACACTTGCCAACATCCCCTCTCTTGAGACAGTCTTACAAGGAGCACTACTGCTTATCTGGGAGTTATCACACACCTAAGGGTTGCTCTCAAAACTCCCTTGGGTCTGTTGGTAGTTAGAGATAGAATCTTGCATCTTAACCCTGAGTCTTATCAGTCTCTATGGTAGTGAAGCTAAACTTTATTTACAAATATTTAAAACTGATCGATCATTAATTTGAATGCCTTTCCTTGACAGTTTGTTTTAAGGCAGGAGCGCTCAATTGTGTGATTTATGTCAGAGTCACAATGAAGAGTATGAAACATCCCTTGGGAATTCTTTTAGAAATGCTTATCTCCTGGCCTGACCCAGCCCTAAAGAATAAGAACTCTCAGAGGGAAAGGTCTGAATTTGTATATTCTAAAAGAACTCCGTGTGTGATTTGATGCCACAGTGCTTCCACTGCTAAGTGCTTTACTTTGCCTTGACATTTTATTCCTTTTAGAAAGACCCAGGTGGAGACAATCTGGTAAGCCTCAATTGAGTTTGAACACCTTCTAAAATGTTTTAGTGCCAGAAGATTGAGTCTTCTTGAGTTGGCTAGAAACAGGACAATTTATGAGGAGCTGGATTCTATTGTTCTGATTTATGGCGCCATTATGGAGACTTGGTCCTTTGGGATGAATGTCTGACCTCCAGTGACTGCCAAGGGCTTTGGAAAGTGAGAGAAATTTTCCGAGGAGCTGTTGGAACCTTGAGTCAGAGGCCAAAATTTACTCTTCTTTACATAGCTCTTCCATCCCAAGCAGGGTGGCAACTGGCAAGACACTCATCTTCTTTGAATTTCTGTTTCAACGTTTCTGGATTGGCACAAAACCTACTGCAGAGGGGTTGTTGTAAAAATTAAATGAGGGCAAATAAAGGACGCGCACAGCTTGCATATTAGTGGTAAACAATATTACTTCTCTCCCTTCTTCACCTACTACCTCTTTTTCCTCCTGTACAATTTGTTCATTATTAAACATAGTGTCCAGCAGTCACTAACCTGCTTAACTAATTCACAGTAGTTCCCAAGTGCCAAAGTAGTTCCCATTATCAGTATTGAGCTTGTGCTTTGCATTCTGATGGTCCCCACAATTCACTTGGGTATTTTCTATCCGTCAGTGGTTTAGAAACCCGTGGTTTGAAACTATATGAATGTTGCAAGTAGGACTTTGAATGAATCTGTTCAAATTCCTGAATTCACTTCTTCATGGCTCCCTTGTATTCTTGACGGTTGTTTAAGTCCTGTAAACCCCTGCTGTCAGACCCTTGCTAACTTCCAGGAGAAGTCACCAAGAGCACTTCCTTACTTTATAAAGAAGACTTGCCTGGTAAAGGGAAAAATATGATGTCACATTGTGGCTGCCCTCCACGAGCCTCTTCTCCACAGCCTTCTTGCTCACACTCCTCACGAGTCTGTGTTCCCCATATCAGCCTCGCTCCCAATTCACCATGGACCCCCTGGGAAACAGAGTCCAACAGTCTTGGTTGTACATCTTGATGCACTTGTGTTCTTGAAGATGCCAAGTCTTGCAATGATCAAAGGTGAAACTGATAAATACTCCTGAATCAGGAGCCTCTTGAGCCCTCTCATTTCTACAGATATAAAGATCTGGAAAGATTATTAGTGCCTGTGAGAATTTAGAATCATTGCTAGGAGAACTTTTTGAATACAAATTCCTGCCCTCTTGGTTCTGTCTGCGTTTCTGTTTACCACTTAGTACACTGAGAAAGCAGACAGATCCTCATAGCTTGAGGGCCAAGAAAGAGTTAGTTTTCTCATTTTTCATACTGGGGAGAATTGAATAATCAGCGGTCCTAAATCCCCACTCCCCACATGCCTCGTTCTGTACCCGCAGTGACTTTCAAGATTGCATTCTATCATAATTATTAGCCTTAATCTTGTCCACATGTTTGGTCTTTCCAGGAGGCAGGTGAACTTTCATAGAGGAGTGGAGTGTGACTTTCATCCTAAGGAACTAGATTTTTCTTTTTTAAACATTGACGTGTTTCTCCTGAACCGAAGACACACGAATTAAGGAAGTCGCCATTTGGCCCCCCTCTCTTCCTCACTGATGCACTCCCCCTCCTCCTTTTCCCTATTTTCCTCAATTATTTAAGCAGATTTATCCCAATGTGCCAAAGAGAGACTTGGGTTCTTTAAGTTCAAATTCTGGCTCTGCAGCCTATTAGCTCTGTAGCTTGGGGCAAGTCATCTTTCTCTCTCTCTGATGTGGTTTCTTCATGGTTAAATGAGGATAAGAAGTTTTGCCTATGTAAGTGTGGTCAGATGGCTACATGTTCCGACCTATGAACCCCTTTCTTCTAGAGTAATTGAACTGTGCGTTCTTAGTTAGGCATTTGACCTTCCGGAATACAGACTGCATTTTTCAGCTTTCCTTGCAATTAAATGTGGCCATATAATGAAATTCTGAACAGTAGAATACAAGGAGAAGTGGTATGTACAACTTTGGGGATGTGTCTTTAAAGGTAGCAGCCATGTCCTTTTCCTTTCTTCTCTTTTCTGCTGAGTACAGGATGGAATGCATGGAATAAACTGGGAACAGCCATGTTGAAACCTGATGAAAGGAGGTTATGGTGGTTGGGCTGGTTCAGCGCTCCATGGTTTCGGGACCCAAGACCTTTCCGTGTTGTTGCTCAGCCATGTATGGCATCATATTATTATGTGCTATTTCCTTTGTCATCCTTAACAGTTGCTGAAATAAACTTGTTTACTTTTTGTTTGCTTTTAGATTCTTACCTCACTGGAATTTAAGAGAAATCTGACTTGTTCACCACTGTGTTCCAAGTACATAGACAGTGGTTGGAACACAGTAGGTATTAAACATTGATTGGATAAATGAATGAATGAATGAATGAGTGGTGGATAAGCAGCAGTCAACTTCAGGGGGTTGCAAGCTTAGTGGGGGCCAGTAGCAGTCGCTGGCAGGAAAACGCCAAGTCCTACTGGGTGGCAAGGAAGAGCACCAGTGGGTGGCGGTATCCAGTGGAGTGGTGGTGGCCACCATCAGGAAAAAATGTGGCAGGCAAGTAGCAGATGAGACAAAGGGCCATGACTGGATGTGATGAAGCAGTGGCGCATTAATTTTAGTGGTAGATTTATTTGTGAACACATTTAAAATATCTCCTAGAATATACAGACATACTGGATGGGTAGAGAGAGGGAGCTTTGCATAGGGTGCACATTCTGTGTCAGTTGATAATCCATTAAAATTTGAATTATTGTTGCTTTTCTGAAGTCATTTGTACTCATTGGCTGGTGATTAGTGGACACTTGAGTTAGAACCTTCATAATCTATGGCTTTAAAGATAAAAGTCAGTTTTGTTGCTGTCTATACTTTGCTGAATGCTAGATCCTTAAAATGCCTTGTTTTACCTTATATCTTGCTCCTATTTTCCTTAAAACCCTGCATGCTCCTTCCTCACACATCTTAGAGGTGGGTCAGAGGTTCATTAAAATTGTCTATTTTATTTGCCTCTGGTTTCTCCAATTCATTAATCTCAGGACTCAACCTTTTCATTAAATGTGCCCTTTGCCTTTGGGTTATCTGATTCACGTGAGTCACAGAGATAATTTACGGGTAATATATGTTTTGTCTGACTCAGCTTCAGGTGTCTGAAGTGACCCACAGGGCAGTGGTGTGTATACTGTGTGTGGGAGGAAAGCAGAGATAAAATGCTCTTTGAGGAATTATAAAGTATAATAAATTATTTTGTGCTTCACCTGACTTCCTCTCCATCCGTGCTCCAATATCATCATGTGAAGAGTGGGGGAAGAGAGGACGGGAGGGAGGTATAGGCATTTATGAATAATATTATTTAGTTCACTTTAAATAATGCACAAGAAGTGCTGCCAAAGCTTGAACTGAGAAAAGGAGATACAAAAGGCAGCTGTGGCCACAGTGCATTGAGAATTTGGAAATTTGGAATAAGTTGTGGACAAGAGAGTCAGGGGAAGAATCTGTTGTGAATAAAATGGCAATAGGAGACTGGTTGACTGTAAAAACATGTAGAAAATTAGGAAAAAATGTTGCCTGAAGGGGGATCCACTTTATTGTTCAATATTATTAGCACACAGATTTTTACAAATTCCTCTTACCTAAATATAGGAGAAAGAGATTGCTCCTTAAAACCCTTAGAAGTGTCTGGCATTGATTTTCTTGATGCCGCTGTGTGTTTGGGATTCTCCATCTTCAATAAATCTGTCTGGAAGTGGGCCATTGTACTTTTGGATTTTCTCTTCTGAAAAGTGTTTCTTGACTTCTTGGTGCAGGAGAAAGAAGTATGGTGTTTTTGAAAGAAAAATAAGGCTAATATGACCCTTGAATCCAGATTGCCTCAGGCATTTGTAAAGACTCATGGATTTGTCTGGTGCTAGAAGGAGCAACAGAAATCATACAAAACAATCCACTTGGTTTTTTTAGGTGACGAATTCAGAGGTTAAGTGACTTAACCCATCATTGTGTAGTTAACTACCCATTAGGTTTCAAGCTTAGAATGAGGCCTCTGCCTTTTGAAAATCCTACCTATTTTTGTTTATTTATTTTTATATAATTAAGATGTATAATTTGATGATTTGATATATGTATATGTTGTGAAATAATCACTATAATTAACCTAATTAACATATCTGTCACCTCACATAGTTACCTTGTGTGTGTGTGTGTGTGTGTGGGGTGAGAACACTTAGGATCTAGCTTCTTGGCAAATGTCTAATATACGGTACAATATTTTTACCTACAATCACCATTCTATAGATTAGATCTCTAGATCTTTTTGTGTAACTGAAAATTTATACTCCTTAATCAACATGTCCCGTTTTTCCCTCTCCTGAGCCCTGGTAACCTCCATTCCACTCTCTGCCTTTATGAGTTTGATAATTCCAGATTCCACATATAAATGAGATCATACAGTATTTGTCTTTCTGTGTTTGGCTTATTTCATTTAGCATGAGTGTCCTTCAGATCCATCCATGTATTGCAAATGGTAGAATTTCCTTTTTCTGTAAGCCTGAATAGTATTCCATTGTATGTATAATACCACATTTAAAAAATCTATTTATCTGTTGATAGATGTTTGCATTGTTTCCATATCTTGGCTAATGTAAAAAATGCTGCAGCAAATATGGAAATCCAAGTATCTCTTTGAGATCTTAACTTAATTCCTTTCAACAATACCCAGAAGGGGGATTGTTGAATCATATAGTAATTCTATTTTTAAATTTTTTGAGGAACCTCTATACTTTTTCAATAATGGTTGTACCAATTTACACTCCCACCAACACTGTGCCAGGGTTCCCTGTTCTCCACATCCTTGCCAATGCTTGCTATCTTTAAAAAAACAGTCATCCTAATAGGTGTGTGGTGATATCTCATTGTGGTTTTGATTTGCATCTTCCTGATGATTCAAGATACATATTTTTATATACCTGTTGACCATTTGTATGTCTACTTCAGAAAAATATCTATTCATGTCCTTTGATCCTTTAAAAAATTGGGTTGTTTGTCCGTTTAGTACTATTGAGTTGTGGGAGTTTCTTACACATTTTGCATATTAACCTCTTATCAGAGATATGGCTTGCAAATATTTTGAATCATTATGTAGGTTATCTTTTCCTTTTGTTGATTATTTCCTTTGCAGTGCAGAGAAGTTTTAGTTTGGTGTAGTACCACTTGAATATTTTTGCTTTTGTTGCCTACGCTTTTGGTATCATATCCAAAAAATTGTTGTCAAAACCAGTGTCAAGGAGATTTTTCTTTATGTTTTCTTCTAGGAATTTTAGGCTTTAAGGCCGTACATTTAAATCTTTAAGCATTGTGAGTTGATTTTTTTGTGTATGTTCTGAGATAAGCATCCAATTTCATTATTTCACATGCACATATTCAGTTTTTCCAACACTACTTATTGAGGAGATTGTCTTTTCCTCATTGGGTATTCCTGGCACCTTTGTCAATGATTAGTTGATCATAAAGGTATTGGTTTATTTCTGGGCTCTCTATTCTGTTCTATTGGTCTGTGAGTTTATACCATACTGTTTTGATTACTATAGCTTTGTAATATAATTAGAAATCAGGAAGTGTAATGCCTCCAGCTTTGTTCTTCTCCTCAAGTTTCCCTTGGCTATTTGGGGTCTTCTGTGGTCCATATGAATTTTAGAAGTGTCTTTTCTATTTCTGTGAAAAATGCCATTAGAATTTGATAGGGATTTTACTGAAGCTGTAGATCACTTTGGAGAGTATGGACATTTTAGTAATGTTAATTCTTCTCACCCATGAGCATGAAATAACTTTCTATTTATTTATGTCTCTTCAACTTCTTTCACCAATGTTTTATAGTTTTTAGTGTACAGATCTTTCACCTCATCAGTTAAATTTACTTCTAAGTAATTTATTCTTTCTGGTGCTATTGTCAATAGGATGGTTTTCTTAGTTTTTTATGGAATCATTCATTGTTAGTTGTACAATGGTAAGCACAGCTGTCTTTCTACCTAGTCTTATAACTTGAATTTTCCACCAAATGTCTGATAGGAATGGTACAAAGAGAAAGTGAACATGGAAAACCTTCTCATGCATATTTTGGTATGTAACAACCCAGCACCAAAAAAGTATGGTTGCAGAGAAATAGCCCAAGAAAACTTGATTGGGAAGTCCTAGGCCCCCCTTGGGGTTATGAACACTTTTTTCCTGACATATCAAGAATTTATAAAACTCTAGTTATTTTTTTTAGGTCAAGCATGCATCTTTTCATGACTTCTAGAGTATAAACACTTTAAACAGATTACCCTTATAAATAAGACTACTCTGTCTTCTGTAGACTCTGAAGTAACAATGGGATCTCCACAAATGTAATACAATTAACTCTCTTTGCCTTATATTTTTATTGATTTGTTTCCTGATAAATCAATTGTATATCAGTTGCTGCTGTGCATCCTAATCATCATGAAATCACCATGGTTACTGAGTTCTTACTACACAATGTATAGGAAAGTAAAAAGGAAAAATGGAACAAAGCAAGCATTTGTTGAAAACATTTTAAGATGGGCATTTTTGTTCCCTCATTGAATAAATGCTTCCAGGTCCTGTGCCAACAGTTGAGGATACCTCAATAAGGTATCCTTATAAAGTATCCTGAATAAGTCAGTTGTGGCTCCTCCTTTGTTGAACTTACTATTTTGTGTGGATCACAGGCATTGCATAAGTAAAGTAAAGCCATTGTGATGAAAAGGGAAGAATATTTGAAAACCAAAAAATATATAATTTTTTATGTATTTTATAGATTAGAAAGCCAAGGCTCAAGTAAGCTAAGAACCTTGTTCAAGAGATAATTTTAAATCGAGCTCTGTCTCCTCTCCTCACCCCTAGCATTTCCACTTTGCCATGTTTGAGTCACTGTCCTAAGGGGATGAAGATTTAAAGGATTTGAGGCTATAGTCTACAGTTTTAGAGAAATGTGGCATATACATCAGAAGGAAAATGTCAATGTAGATGTATTCTGGGACAATAAATTATGAGTTTCAATGTGACTGAAACCATGGGCTGAGATGGTTGAGAATAAGCTTTGTGGGGGAAAATGTAGGTTAGTTGGGTTCTGGAGGACATAGAAATCTTAGGTAAATGGATAGGATGGAAGATGGGTGACAAAGCACATTCCACATGGAAGGCCTAGAATCACATGTGTTTAGTTAAAGGAATGATTTGACTGAGCTGTTAGTTCTTTTGGGAGAGTGTTGGGAAAAAGAAGATTGAAAACGTATTGGAATCCTTGAGTCGTAAAATAAGAATCGGATTTTATTCTATAATTCATTCTATATACTTTTTCTTTAAAGTATAGGTAATTTTTTAGGGTTTGAAAACCATGCAATTTCCATTGAAACCACTCAGTTCTGCTCTTGTAGAGCAAAAGGAGCCATAGACAATAGGAGAATGAGTTAGGTGAAGCTATGTCCCAATAAAACTCTGCTGAAGCCTGCTATAGTTGATGGTGGTAAATTCAAAGCTTTTAAACAGTAAATTCACAAATAGCTGCTTGGGGAAACATGATCTGGTCATGTTGTGTCAGTGACGATAAAGAGGGGGCTAAGTGACATAAAGATGTTTCCACTGAGGAAGTTCATAGTACTATGGAAGAAAATATGGGTGGTAAGAGGGTCACAGGTTCTAGAAAGGAAAAGACAAATAAGAAGGTACTGTGAAGGAAATATTGATAATTTTTGGCAGCTGACCAAATGTGAAGGGTGGGGAAGTCAATAATGTCTCCAAGAAGGGAAGTCTAAGCAAGGAAAAATGGCAGAAAGCACCTTCTAAGAAGTGCTTGTAAATGAACACCACCAGGCTGTGGGAAAGGGAAATATCACTTCTGTAATCAAGATCAAATGATAAAGTCTTAGATCCTAGACCAGGTGGAGAACTGAATCTGATATAACCAAATTAAACTAGGACTATCTAAAAAGCTATTTGGTCCAGGTCAATGAACACTATTTGGACTTTGGCAGAAGAAAATATCACTATTTCTACAGAAGAACATCCCCAGTTGGGCCCTACATATTTTCATAAATTAAGTTCAATATGCTATGAAACTACTACCACAATTTACCAAACACATAAGAAAAAAAAAACACACCATTGACAAAGGGCAACAGGTTTTTGTTTTGTTTTGTTTTCTCAAAAAAGCATGTTACAACTTCCAAAGTCTTTGGATATATGAAATAATCTGTTCATGAAATCTATAAAAACATAAAAAATTTTAAAATTTAAATAAGTAAATTTAAATTTAATACATTTAAAGAAATAAACAAATGACCAAAATCTATCAAAAATTACCAGGGAAGTTTGCAAAAGAATTAGAACTTTAGACATCAAAAATATAGTTGTTGAAGTGTAAAACTCAATGAATGAATGAAGCAACTTAGATATAGATTAGAGGGCATTAGTGATTAAAGAAATTATCCAGAATGCAACACAGAAAGACTAGGGAATAAGAAAAAAAAATAAGAAAAAAGAGCTAAAAGTCATGATGGATATCTTGAGAAAGTTTACAATATTTCAAATCAGATTTCCAGAATGCAAAAATTGGGAATATGGATGAGGTGGTAATTGAAGAGCTAATGGTTCAGAAACATGACATTAACCATACAGAATAAACAAAAAGAAATTCATACTTACACAATGTGGTAAAATTTCAGAAGACTCAACACAGAGACTATCATAAAAGAAGAAAATGCTACAGAAAAATTCCATTGATAATAGATTCTTCAACAGCAACAATGAAAACCAGAAGAAAGTGAATGCCTCACAGTTCTAAAAAAAAATAACTGTGGACCTTGAATTGTAGACCCAGAAATCTGTCAAGAACAAGGGTGCAATATAGGAATTTTTAGGTTTAAGAGAATAAATCTGAGAGTTTTATTTACTAGACCTTCACTAAAGAAACTTTAAAGATATGGATCCTAAACTCTATGGTCAAATAATCTTTGACAAAGCAGGAAAAAATATGGAATGGAAAAAAGACAGTCTCTTCAATAAATGGTGCTGGGAAAATTGGACAGCCACATGCAGAAGAATGAAACTCGACCATTCTCTAACACCACTCACAAAGATAAACTCAAAGTGGATGAAAGACCTCAATGTGAGACAGTAATCCATCAAAATCCTAGAGGAGAACATAGACAGTAACCTCTTTGACATCGCCCACAGCAACTTCTTTCAAGATACATCTCCAAAAGCTAGTGAAACAAAAGCAAAAATGAACTTTTGGGACTTCATGAAGATAAAAAGCTTCTGCACAGCAAAGGAAACAGTCAACAAAACAAAGAGGCAACCCACAGAATGGGAGAAGATATTTGCAAATGACACTACAGATAAAGGGCTGGTATCCAAGATCTAGAAAGAACTTCTCAAACTCAACACCCAAAAAACAAATAATCAAGTCAAAAAGTGAGCAGAAGATATGAACAGACACTTCTCTGAAGACATACAAATGGCTAACAGACACATGAAAAAATGTTCATCATCATAGCCATCGGGGAAATTCAAATCAAAACCGCATTGAGATACCACCTTACATCAGTTAGAATGGCAAAAATGGACAGGGAAAGAAACAACAAATATTGGAGAGGTTGTGGAGAAAGTGTGGAGGTTCCTCAAAAAGTTAAAAATAGAGCTACCCTATGACCCAGCAATTGCACTCCTGGGTATTTACCCCAAAGATACAGATGTAGTGAAAAGAAGGGCCATATGCACCACAATGTTCATAGCAGCAATGTCTGCAATAGCCAAACTGTGGAAAGAGCCGAGATGCCCTTCAACAGATGAATGGATAAAGAAGATGTGGCCCATATATACAATGGAATATTACTCAGCCATCAGAAAGGATGAATACCCAACTTTTACCTCAACATGGATGGGACTGGAGGAGATGATGCTAAGTGAAATAAGTCAAGCAGAGAAAGTCAATTATCATATGGTTTCACTTATTTGTGGGATGTAAGGAATAGCGTGGAGGACATTAGGAGAAGGAAGGGAAAAATGAGGGGGGTAATTGGAGGGAGAGATGAACCATGAGAGGCTATGGACTCTGAGAAACAAACAGGGTTTTAGACGGGAGGGGGGTGGGGGGATTGGTTAGCCCAGTGATGGGTATTAAGGAGGGCACGTACTGCATGGAGCACTGGGTGTTATACGAAAACAATGGATCGTGGATCACCACATCAAAAACTAATGATGTATTGTATGGTGACTAACATAACATAATAAGGTTAAAAAAATGAGGGAAATAAAAAAAATTTAAAGGGTATATAATAAGTAGATTCTGGAATGGAATTGACTTGGTTTGAATGACAGGTTGACCCCTCACTGGTTGCATGACTTTGGCGTTACTTTCTCTGAACCCTGGTTACTTATTTTGAAAATGAATATAGCCTTGACTTCACATCCAATGATGAGCACGGTTCCTGGCATAGAGCAGGACTCAATGTGTTTGGTGGAGAGATAGAGCCATAGAGCCATGGAAAGGCGATGACTCATGCATAACCCCCATAGTTCCATCCTTTTGTTGTATGGTAAGTGACTTCTTCCAGATCAAGTAGATCTGTGAGTCCCTGCATTGTGTTGAATCCAATATCCTTTTGCTGTCATGTTGTATTGGTAAGGCTCTTTGAATTTTAAGCTCATGGACTTTTATAGGAGATAGAGATATCAAAGGGCCTTATGCCAGTAGATCAATGTGTACATGATAAACTTAGAGGCCTGGCAATATTAAAGTACTTGCTCATGATTATACAAATTGATCATAGAATCAGTGTGCTCTTTTTTTTCTGAAAAATTGTATAATATAAGCAAAAAACAAAAATGAATAAAAACAAATTAGAAATTGGCTTGTCTTTCAAAGCCCTTTTTAATTTGATGTTACTGTACCTATTTAGCCCTACTACCCTCTATTCCTGTGTGTGAATTGTCTCCTCCTCCCCTTTGGCTCCATCAGATAATACTGAACCCACTCAGAGCACAGGTCTCTCTCTTTTCTTTTTTTTTTTTTTTTTTTGTGATAGTCTCAGTTCTTTCCCCATCTGGAAGATCCATTTAATTTTCTGCAAGATTTTACCCATCTTCCTTTTTGGAGCTCAAAACTCACTTATCTTCTAAGGCTCTCACCAACACTTCTCTTCATTTTTAATCACCTCTTTGCTGAAGATGAGTCTCCCCTTGATCTCACAGTTTGCATGCCTTCATTTAGTCCACAAGCTATGTGTTGTCTCCCAAATAAGGCATAGAGAGTATACAGATAAGGACCATAATTCGTTCTTTCCGCTCTGGGTAACCATGGTAGGCATATAATAAGAGCTCAGTCAACAAAAGAATATGTGCATATAAAGTTTCAGTTTAAAATGATTTCTTCAGGATGAAAGGTGTTTACATCCAAAGAGTTATTCATTTGAGGCTGGTGGGACGCACTATTTGTTACCAGCCTATAAGTCATCTTATGGAATTTCATTAGTCTATCCATGTGTCACCACACTTTAAAGGTTGTTTGGTTTAAAAACCATTAAACTTTTTAGTGGGAGAATAACCTGTCCCCAACCTCCTTAATAAAGGTTTAATAACCATTTCTTTCACTTCATGGATAAATAATTGCACGACATATTTCAGGGGAAGGAAAAAGAAGTATGTACTAACACAGGCCCCTGTAATTACCACAAACTCTTCATTATTTTTATTGATAGCCTATTCCTCAGCCCTAGAAATAATCTCACCAATTAGATAGCTATTTAAGGCTATTGAAAAATAGCCAATCTTTGAAAAATGAAATATCATACTTACTTCCTGTTTGCCTAATTTAAAAGACATAGTAAGACACTGATTAGAATATACAGTAGATAGTTATATGAGGGTAGAAAATTTGAAGCTTGTCTCTAAACCCAATCTAAATATGGATTTATGTGGGAATTTTTGCCCCGCTTCCCCAGCACAGTTTGTCCCTACTAGCCAGGTGTGTAATAGGTAAGTCTCTTCATTCAGAGAGACCAGGGCAGATACTATGTAAGACTCATCTCTCCTGCTGGGGAATCAAAATCCCAGAATTTTAACACATGGCTAATTATTAGGCATGTGGCCTTTAATATCAAACACAGATTTAAAATACTTGCGGAGGATTTGAATGGCTTCACATTTAGCCAAAACAATCTGCCAGGTCTCTTATTAGATAGCTGGAGGCCGGTTCAAAGGATTTAAGTCTGATCCTTTCTTAAGTCTGTTTCACTCTAGCTGAATCACAGAATCAGATTTTATAAAACTCTAGGCTGTAATGCAGGGTAATGTTAAGCACATCTTGCTCATTAGAAACAAATGAAAAACTCATCAGCCTTGAGACTCAGCCATTTATATTAAATATCTATATAAAATGCTACCAGAGACATTTGGTCTGGGCTGGTCTAATCTATGATATAGTCTATTTAAGAGAGTTTTAAAATATATAGTCTATTTCATACTACTAACATTGCTATGGCACCAACTGATAAAAAAATGAAAAAGATATTCAGAAAGCATATTTTACTTTATCAGCTATTTAAATGTCCCATTTTATTCTTTAATTTGGAATTTTGTTCGTGCCATTCTCTAAAGAAACTCAAATGGATCAGAATAAAGAGTACTCCACAGCCCCGTGTTTGGTCAGTAAAAAGTGGACTATATGAGATTTAGCACATTATACCAGATGTTTGTTATATACTGCAAATCACCCACCACACAATTCATTACTGATAATTAGGTTCCAATTAGAAAACTTAAAAAAAAAAAGAAAAAAAAACTATACTTTGAGAAATGAAGTCAAAGAAATAAACCTGTGGGTGGGACATGTTTCTTTTCACCTCACTCTGGATGGCAATCTCTGTGAGGGAGGGAGAGCACTGTCCCCAGCATCTAAAATACTGAGGGGCTCATAGAAGTTGCTCACGAAAACATTTATGGGTGACTGCTGGGGTCTGTAGTTATACTGTGAGAATTTCAAAGCATTTGTAGTTGGAATAAACTCTGGGGCAAACAAAAGTTTTCTTAAAAAAACAGAAATCAGTAGTCAGGCAGATCAAGTAATCGTTGCCTACAGGGCCCATGTTTTCTAACAGGAATGTGGCTATTCCCATGCATATCCTCCAACCCCATCCTCAGCACAGCCCCGTGTGGTCTGGAGCAATGATATTCCAAGCTTCCAGATGAGGGACCTGAGGCACATCCACTTGGTTACTTATGTATCCATCCAGTCCATCATACAGGCATCCGCTAGAGAATGACTTTGGTTTTTGCCCTCAAGGAGTCCTGGAGCTCACCGACACATTCACTATTGAGGGCAATTTCATCCATAGAATTCTTTACAGAACTGGGAACCGAGGTTGCTTGGAGGAGGAGGAAAGGATTAATTTACTAGAGATAGGGAGGGTGGGATGCATAGAAGTTTAACAGAGGGGGTCAAGCTTGAGTGGTGTTTGGGGATTCCACGGGCAGATGAGGAATAGGAGTGTTTTCAGAGAGAGAGAACACCTTGTCTTGAAACACAGAGGTGTGAAAAATGTCAGCATGCTTAGTCCAAAGAGTAGAAATGGGTTGATGTTAACAGGGGAGTAGTGTGTATATATGTCTGTGCATGACGTGTGTGTGTGCGTGTGTGTGCATGCATGTGTGCAGTCGTGTGTGTGTGTGTGTGTGTGTGTGTGGTGGGAGAGGAGTCAGAGAGGGCAAACTGGTCAAGATCATGAATACCATGCTCTTTCATTTTGCCAAGGAGGTTGCATTTCATCTGGAGGGGATGCGAAGCTTGTGAAGACTTTTAAGGGAGATTGACTAGTCCAATTAGCATTTAGAAAGTGAATTTTTCACTCCTTTATATTTCCTGGACTATTTTTGATTCCCTAACACCTTTCAAAGGGATGTACCCATTAGTTTATTCCTTCATAATTTCATTGATTTGTGATGAAGTGATTTTAAATAAAAACATTTATTTTAGCTCTGTATGTTAATATTGTACTATACAGTACATTTTTTAAAAAACATTTACTATACATAATATAATTGTAAATTATTAAATTATACAACAAACTTGAAAATATTTTGCCATGTAACAAATAATATATGCGGTTTTTGTTAGTGGTCATCATGTCTGTAGACAAATGATTTGTCAATGAATGAATTTTGAAATGACATTCATTTTGTTTTGTGTTGGGAATGAATGCATGTTAAAATGTTAGACCTATATGTTCCAACATCAGAAAGACCTAAATTTCTTTGGCTGACCAATGTTTGAAATTATTAAATTTAATGCTAAGAAACTCAAGTACAGTAGAGATAACTTTCATGTCTTATTTCTAAATAAAAATATGAGTGGCAAAAAAATATATGAGAGGGCTTTTTGCAAGCATTCCTCCTCAATTAACACATTTTGAGAATAGTCTTCATATCTAATAAATAAAGAATCAAATAGGGTTTAAAAAAATTGTTTCATCTACTCTCTTATCATTGTGTTTGGTGGCACGAGAGGCCTTTAAGGTGCCATAGAGATATTTGATTTGATACTGCAACCTCTATTTTTGATGATGTTAATCTTGAGAAAAGTTTTATGTTCCTCTTAAATTTGCATTTGTTCTTTATCTTTTAACACTTAAGACTATACATTAAGGGATGTGGTACAAAGGTGAAAATCTATACAAACTATAGAGACCTGTCTATCTCACCCAGAGTTCCTGGCACATAGTGGATGCTCAAAAAATATTTGTTGAAGGAATGAGGAAGCAAACTACAAAATGGTAACAATGAAATGTATTTCAAAAAGTGTTGAAAAAATAAAATGAGCAATATAACTAGAACTCGGTCTCTTATGAAGGAGATTTTCCACAAATGCTAGCTTCTGTTGAGTGTTGAATTGTGTCTCTTCAAATTCATGCATTGAAGTACTAACTCTAATAGTTTAGAGTGTAACCTTACTTAGAGTGAAGGTCTTTACAGAGTTAATCAAGTTAAAATGAGGTCATTAGGGTAAGTTCTAATCCTCATGACTGGTGTCTTTATAAAAAAGGGAAATTTGGGTGGGGCACCTGGGTGGCTCAGTCAGTTGGGCATCTGCCTTTGGCTCAGGTCATGATCCCGGAGTCCTGGGATTGAGCCCCACGTCCGGTTCCCTCCTCAGCGGGGAGTCTGCTTCTCCTTCTCCCTCTGCCTGCTGCTCTGCCTACTTGTGCTCTCTCTCTATCAAATAAATAAATAAAATCTTTAAAAAAAAAAGGAAATTTGGAGACAGACATGAACACAGGGAGAACACTGGGTGAACATGAAGACAGAGGTCAGTAATAATGCTTCTACATGCAAGGAATGCCAAAGATTGCCAGCAAACCACAAAAAGCTAAGGGAGAGGCATGCAACAGGTAGATTCTTCCTCACAGCCTCAGAAAGAACTAACCCTGCAGGCACCAGAACTATGGGACAATAAATTTCTGTTGTTTAAACCACACACTTTGTGGTACTTTGTCATAGCAGCTCTAGAAAATGAATACAGTCCATGCTTCATTCCAGGATATGTTTTTGCCTCCTTTGTGACAAACATAAAGGGAGAGCAAAAAGTGGAGCCCGGAAGCTTAATGAAATCTAGAAATAATTACAGCTTGTCAAGATAATTTTAGAAGCTCTTCATGGTGTTTGAATCATGAAAAAAAATCCCTTTGGGTTATATTTATATAGAATTTAGGCTGTGTGTAGCTATAGTGTACAATAACATTTCATTCTTTCAAGATGCCTCAATAGAAATTTAATTTGCTCAATATCAAATTTGATTTTGTCATTGAATTTTTGAACCACAAAAACCTTTTATGTACTCTAAATGTTTTTTTTTTTTTTTAAATCATAGAAGTACAATTTCAAGATGAGTCAAACGACTTGACTCTAAGAAAGCATTACGTCTGCTGTCACTATGGAGTAGACAAGGGAGCTAAGGTGGCTATTTTACATTGTGTAATATAAAACTTGCCTGGTTCTCTGCTCCTTAAAAGGAACTCTCATGCCCCAGGGAGCTTTGTGGGGTTTTGAAACTAGCAATTTTTCAAATCCTCACCAGGCATCTCGGAATGCCAACTGCACCTCATTCTTTCCTATCCTATGCTCTTTGTGGAGGGCACAAGTACTAGGCAATTTGTATGTTTGAGAATGAGGATGCCAGGCATGAAGTGCTCATTGTGAGTGTGGGGAGGTGCTCAGCATCCTCTTCTTCCTGCAGTACACTGGGAGTTTGAGCCTTTTGGAGACATATTTGTGCCTTCTGCATACTCCTTTGTCATTGTCGTCACTGCTCTGTGTCACGTTTATAATGATCTGTCCATATATCTGTCACCATGACTGACTTTGAGTTCTTTGGCAGCAACTGTGCTCGAATCTTATACTTTCTTATATCTGCAGTAGCTTATACAACGTCTGGTCCAGGGGAGGCACAGGTCCCTCCTTAGCACTGGTATAGGGGCAACACTCTGTTGCTTATCCCTGCTGAGCAAATCTGAGAGCAGGGAGAGAACACAAATCCAAGTGTTGTTCCACTGAAGGTCAAGGAAGCGGGAATATTTCCACACCAACCTTGATCAGCCATTGATTGAAGGCTAGGAACCAATTCCCCACACTTCTGTCTTGTGTGTACAGGCAGAGCTAGCAGCCAGGGAGAGAGCTTTCAGGCAAATCCCATCAGGTGTTGGGTCAGGTGGAAGTTAGGCAACTTGCACTGTGGTGACAAGGGTGAGTGGGGCACTGCCGCATCTACTAAATCTACTCTACTCCTCACTGGCCAACTTCTATCAAGCCCTGGGTTTAGTGCCTTGAAATCTGTTGAATCCCTGGACCCGTCTGAAGTCCTGCTTCCTCCTTGAAGGGGGAAGGAACTCCATTATGACCTCCTCCCTGAAGACTTGTCTGGCTCCTCTTGGGCCCAGGTGCTTTCTGTGTCCTAATGGTCATAGCAATAACTTCTGGAGTGGGCCAGGTATGTTCCTTAAGTTACATGTGGCCGATGCAGGGGGGCATTTGTTCATTCACATGCTATGGATGTTGTGATGAGGCTGTGTTACATGCTGGGGAAGACAGCTGGCTCCTGGTTCCTCAGAAGTTCCTGTCTAAGAAGGAAGACAGATGCTTCACATTTAATAACAGAAACAACAACAATAACAATTATATGTAAATGGTGAGTCATTTGTGAAGGTAAATGAAGGGTGTGATGCAAGAATATAATCAGGACCAGAAGACTAAGTTACAGGAGGAAGGATTGGTGGAGAGGCTGCTCTGGAGTAGTGGGTATGGTGAGAATTTTCCAGACAATATCACATCATTCACAGAAGCCAAAAGGTGGGAAAAAGCTTGGTGCACTCATGGAAGAAAGAATATTTCCTGCTTATTTAATGCATTTACATTGCAGGAAATAGGATCAAGTACAGAAAAGCGTAAAGAGGAAAATATATATCCCACCTGGAGATGAGCTGTCCATTGACTCTTCTCCTTCCCCATGCTCACAACACACACACACACACACGAACACGCACATGAACACGCACATGTGCACACACACACACACACACACACAGAGCAGAGTTGTGACAAATTCCCAGATGTTCCTTTTGGAGGTACCCAGCATAGAGTAAGATGTGGAATTGGATGCTGCACCAGGCAGACAAAAGCACCATTTTCCTGTTAAGAGAAGTTCATTCTCCTCGTTTTCCAAGATATATTCCGAAGCTTCCTTGAATTTATTTCCTCAAGTCAGGCCAAACAGCTTTATGGATGCAGTTTTGACTTAATGCAGCTTACCAACGTGTTTTAAAAAAAGAATGGGGTAGGGAGTGACATCACCAAGATGTTGGCAGAGATTGTTCCTGACATCACTTCCCCTCACAAGAGGAACAGCTAACAACTTTTCAAAAACAGAGCACCTGAGGACAATCAGGCTGAGCTAATTTCCCCCAGAGCAACACAGGGATGAGGCTGAAGCCCCCCTGCACCGCAGAGACCGAGACCGACTGCATTAGAAGAATAAGAGAAATGGCTACGTGTTGGCCACATTGCGCCTCCCGTAGGCCAGTGCAGCACCATGTGGAGAGGTCCTGTCTGAGCCTCTGGTTTCTCTAGTGGGAAAAGAGAACATGGGAGGACAACCAGGCCCCAACACCAGCATTGTGGGCTGCTCTGTGGGAGTCCCTACCCTGATCTCACCCCACGGGGACTGCAGGGGGCATCTGTGAGGCCCCGCCACTGGGAATCTCACTGTGACAGGGAAGGGGAGAAGGGCTGCAACAGTTAGTGCACAGATCTTGGCAGCCTGAGTTCATACCTGCAGTGGCCAAGCTGTAGTTCCCACTAGTCTGATTCCTGAGGGAAAAATGCTGTCAACCTCACTGTGATTGAAGCAGAGAAATACAATTTCAGTGTCAGCAATTGCTTACTGTCTGCTGCAAATGGAATTTGGGAAGAAAGGAAGCTGAATTTCCCAAAGCTGAGTCAGTTTTAGATTTAATCCTGTGGATTGGCTAATGAGGTCATTCATTCATAGCCATTCAGTAGCCTTTTACTCAGCATCCGTGAGGTACTTTATTAGACATTGAAAATACAAAACAAAAAGAAAAAAAAAAACAACAGAAATCAAAGCAATACCAATAGCTAATATTTTTCCATCAAGCTCTTATTAAATTGCAGGTGAGCATCTAAGCGCTTTACTTAATTTATTCTCCTAACTCTATGGGTCGGTGCTATTTCTGCCCCACAGTGCAGGTAAGGAAACAGGCTCAGAAAGGTGAAGAAATTCGTCCACCATCACAGAGCTAGTAGTTCCAGAGCGGAAATGAGAACCAGGTCATCTGGCTCTGGTTCATCCGTCTGCTCAAGTTCCAGATCTCAAAGAGCTTGAGCTCTCTCATTGCCCTGTTATAGATAGGGAAAATGAGGAGCCACCCAGTTATGGAAGTTATTTGCATTCACATTGTTGGTGAAGGGCAGAGCTGATATTCCGTAACCTATACTTGTAAGCTTTTCTCTCTGTCTCCTTCTGTTGTTGTTGGGTAAAGTTGAACGTGGGGAACCGTGAGCAGAAATAAAATGTTTTAAAAAATCTATAGGAAGGAAGAGTTAGAGAAGAGCTCCTGCTATGGGAAGGTTGAGTGGAGTGAATTTTGAAGGCTGGGCAGCACAAGGCCGGGTGGAGTTTTGGGAGGAGGGCATGCCAGCCTGGGAGCAGCCCAGGAGGACATGCACAGGGGAGAGGGAGTGGGTTTGTCTGGTGAAACTGTTAGTGATTCCATTTTGCTCTAATACAAGGCAGGATGGGGGAGCAAAAAAAAAAAATGAGGTGAGGCGTTATATCTGGGCCAGGGTATGGAAGGTCCTGGTATGCCACATGGAGGAGTCTGGCTCTTGTCCAAGTAATGAGGAGCCATGGAAGGGGCTTTAGCAGAGCAGTAACAGTGATGGATCCATGTTTGAGAAAGATCATTTTAGCTTGTGGGCAGGACTGCAGACTGGTGGACCCATAGAGCGGGCCATTGCCGCCATTCTTGCAATGAGAAGACAGTAACTTGCAGACTAGGTTGGGAGCAAGAGGGTTAAAGAGAATGGGTTCAAGCAATGTTAGGAGGTAAGGAGGTAAGTCAAAAGGAGATGTGATTGGACACGCTGGGATAGAAGGAGAGGAGTGAAGGATGACCCCAGGTTTTTGACTTGAGCAAGTGGGTTGAAGGTGGGTCATTTACTGGGCCAGGAGACGGGAGCAGGTTTCAGGCTTGCTGAGGATAGGTTCCATTTCAGACTGTGCAGTTGGAGGAGGTTGTGAAAAAACCTGATGGGTGTCCAACAGACAGTCTAATGTATGCGTCTAAAACTCAGGAGAGAGGAGATCCAAGCTGGCATAAGAACTAGAGGAGAGTGAGCTTATGTATAGGTATTTTTTTCAAGCTTTGGAGTAGATGAAGTTGTCAGTTCTGGGGTTATGGGACATCATTACAACTGATGAGCTCATATTAGAAATAACCTCATCAAATATTATAGTTAATTTTCCTTAGAAAAATTCAATAATACCCTACATCAGTCTAGCCCTTTGTCATTTTTCTAGGGCTTTCATATCCATTATCTCATTAGAATAGTGTCTGGTTTGCAACATAGATGATGAGGGCTCATCATCTCTAAAAACATGAATGGTATTTTAAAGGTCTGTATGACTTCTAAATTCCTAGTTAGCTGGGAGCAGGGCTGAGATGGGTGTCAGGCTGTCCAGATTTTAATGTGCATTGGAACCATGTGGGGATCTTGCAGATTCTGATTTTGGGTTGGTGATGGTGGTGGCAGTGGTGGGATTCTGTTTCCAACATACCCCCAGATGACATCTCTACTGCTGCTCCAGGATGCACTCTGAGTATCAAAGAGTAGAGAATAGATTTTCTATCTCCTTGTTTAGCATTCTGTTCATTAACCCATATTGAGTCTAGAGCTAAAACTAAGAGTGGGCAGGACCAGATGAGACATTTACTGCTAGGACTTCAAGTGATGGAATTTTTCTGATCTTAGAAGCAGACCTTTGAGGGGCGCCTGGGTGGCTCAGTCAGTTAAGCATCTGCCTTCGGCTCAGACTCAAGTCATGATCCCAGGGTGTTGGGATTGCCCCACACTGGGCTCCCTGCTCAGCAGGGGAGTCTGCTTCTCCCTCTCCCTTCCCCCATTTGTGCTGTCTCACTCACTCTCTCTCTCAAAGAAATACATAAAAATCTTAAAAAAAAGAAGCTGACCTTTGAGATCTTGCAGATGATAAAGCCTTGGCCTTTTGCAGAGAGGGAGCTGATATGCTCAAAGAAAGTGCCTGCCACACCTCCATGTTGTCCCCTTTGCATGTTCCGGGGCATATGGAGTTCAACAGGATCCAATAGACTTGGGTGTATAAATGCCCAAATCACGTGGGTTTCTTAATCCTGAGGTTTGTCTGGCCAAATACAGTCTGGGAACGAGTGACCCTGGGGTTGAGGAGAAGGAAAAGTTTGCATCAGGAATTATTAATAAACAAACTCAAATGGAAAAGGACCAGGCAGAGAGGCGTACTTTTGGTGTTAAAACCAGACAGATCTTAGGCCAAGTTGCAGTCCTTGGTTCTGACAGGAAGAGTGGGGCTGTTGCTGAATCCTCCTGAGTTATCCTTTATCCCCCAGCCTCTGAGTTATGGAATGATGCTTTTAAAACCCTATTAGTCCAGCCAGGATGTGCCTTTTGTCGCCAGCTACAGTATCATTTCTCATGCGATGATCTTCACTTTTATATTTAATTCCAGTTTTCTGTAATTTAAATTTTGCTGAAAACAGCCATATTGCTGCGGGTGTAAACGAAGGTAGATGAGCATTAATGGTGTCAGTTCACAGATGTTCTTAAGTTAAATAATTACTGCTCACTCCCCTGGATCTCTGTTCAAAATGCCTACACTTTTCAATTAGAAGCACAAAGCACTTTCCTTCATCATTGTTATTGGGATCAGGTTCAGGCTGAAGAACCTGCATGAGGTATGAGACCTCAGATTAAGGCTGGGGCTCCATCAATGAAACAGCCAGTTTACGTGTGAGAGGAGTATGGAAGCTCTGTTGTTTTTACAGATTTATTACATTTTCTTAAAAGCATCTAAATTAATGCTACATTAATTACTGATGGGGATGCACCCTGCAGCATATGTTGCTATTAATTGTATCCATTATCACAAAATAAACATCTCTTCATAAAAACAAATGATGCTTCATTTTAATATGTGGCTCAAAACACCCTCCTCTGCAGCTGTTGCTACTTCTGTTTTGGTGCTTTTCCTACAAAGGGCCACCTGTTACAATAGACATTTCATTTGTTTTTATTTGGAGAAATAGGACCCTTAGAAAACAAAACCCCACCTCCTTAAGGCAATAATCATAAAATATGAAGCCCCAAAGGAAATTTGCATTTTTTTCCCATCAGAAGTTCTCAACGTGAGGGTGGCCCCTGCACCTTCACTCTTCTAACCCTCAATCTAGACTTGTTTGAATTTTAGACCTTGAAGGATCTCATTCTAGTGTGAATGTCTTCATGTTGCAGCTGGAGGAACTGAGAGGTTGGTGTTGACTCAAGGCAAAGCCAATGTCCCCGGACTCTGTAATGGGTGCTTTCTGTTCTCTAACATGTGGCTTTTTGAGTGCATTAGCCTGTTGACTTACATTGATTGGCTGTGTGAACTTGGGCAAATTACTTAACCGCTCTGACCCTCAGTTCCTTTCACTCTGTAAAGGAATGGATAGCTACTTCATTAGCGTTGTTGTGAAGATAAATGACTTAATACAGGCATATTGCTTAGAATAGTGCCTGGGATTTGGTGATTCCTCAAAAAGTGGTGACTATTCCAATAATAATTGATGTTGTCACCATTACTATGATTATTAGTGCACATAGTGAATATTCCAGAGTCCATTCTTAAATCATGCGATATGATGGTAAATTACACAGGACCACCAGCATGGTGTCCTTCAGACACCCCCCCAAGTTCTGCCTTTATGCACCATCCTTGATCTTTGGTTGTTACTCAGTGTTCATGAATAAAGAAATACAGTTACAAATTAAACTGAAATTGAATTATAAAGGGAGACCTAATATAGAAGTGATTAAATCCTAAGGTTGAAATTGTCAGAAAATATTGGGAAAACTTTCTTATTGTTGACCACTTTTCTGCCCCTTTATTTTTTTTTAAGATTTTATTTATTTATTTGAGAGAGAGAGCATGAGAGAGCACAAGCAGGGGAGCGGCAAAAGGAGAAGGAGAATCAGGCTCCCTGATGAGCAGGGAGCCCGATGTGGGGCTTGATCCCAGGATCCCAGGACTCTGGGATCATGACCTGAGCAGAAGGTAGATGTTTAACTGACTGAGCCACCCAGGCGCCCCTTTTCTGCCCCTTTAAATAAAAAGAAAGAAAAATTACCTTGGCATTTTTAGATTGATTGCAAATGACCAAGGACTTCTTGATTGCAAATGACCAAAGACTTCATTCCAGATCTTATGGAATGACATTCATTCATTCATTTATTCATTCATTCACTTTTGAATTGCTATGTGTGAGGGAGGCACAGAAAGTAATCATTGTACAATAAATGTCCACAGTTGACTTTTTCATAAACTGTATGTATGGGGAATAATAGTAGATGGAGTCATTTGCCTGAAGGTCGAAGGTATAGTGCTTGATACAAACCTGAGTATTCAGGTAGCCATGAGCTGGAGAGTAAGAGAAAGAACATCCTGCTTGAAGCTTGTTTCAAAGAGATGATCTGGAGGGATGCTGCTTCTGTAAGCCTCTGTAGTCCCCTGCAGAGAAGGGCAAGGCCACTGCATCAGTGTTGTGCTTCTGTCTTTAGCATCATGCCACACATGCTCAGATTTATCATTCTGCTAGCTCACCATTCCTCTGGTTTCATAGTTTCAGCAAGATGTTTATAGCCATCTATGAAAATAAAATGTTTGGGAAATGCTGACTATGACATAGCCAGCCTCCTGGAAGTATACAATGTATTCTGCATATTAAAAGTTCAGAGAGTTATTTGTTATATACATCATTTTAATTTCCTTAAATTATTATTATCTTAAAAGATTTTGTTTATTTATTTCAGAGAGAGAGAGAGACAGAGCACAAGCGGGGGGAGGGGCAGAGGGAGCTGGAGAGGGATAAGCAGACTCCCTGCTGAGCAAGGAACTGGATGCAGGACTCAGTTCTAGGACCCTGAGATCATGACCTGCGCCAAAGTCAGATGCTTAACTGACTGAGCCACCCAGGTGCCCCTAAATTATTATTATTTTCAATATGGAGTTCTTTTTTGGTGAAACACCTCTGAATACCTCCCAGGATACTAGTGGCCTGCACTGAGCCAACTCAAAGCTTAAGAATTGTCATCTTCCCCTAACCTAATCATAAAATGGGAGGAGAATGACTCCTTCCCTTTCACATCCCTGCCATCCATCTATGGCCTCCTTCCCCCGCATTTCTTTCAACATTCCTGATTGGTTAGTGGTAATAACCCAAATTTTCATCTCACTCTGCTGCTTAAAATCGATGTGACTTTGGATAAGTTCTTTCCCCCTTTTGAGCTTATGTTTCCTCATCTGCAAAATGAAGATAAGAATATTCATCTTCTAGATAGTTTGTGAGTCTTAGAATCCAAGGAAGATAAAGAACATGAAAGCACTTTGGTTGTGAGGCATGATGCCAATGTATGAGTACTATTAGCTCTACTTGATCTTAAACCTTAGCCTATTTATGCTCTTGGCCTGTGCAGACTTCTGGGCCTAACAATTGAAAACATTTAGTTCTGCTGTGTAAAACAATGACTCCTTTAGTTGTCTTAAAATCCACCTTCTTAAACTCCAAGCAGTACCTTTGAGGATTATTTAGCTGAACTCTATGATTTCAGCCTGCGGGAAGTGCCTGCCTCAGACTTCCTCCTTGTAACCCATAGGGAGGCTACACTGGCATTCCTTTGTTTCATCTTTTTTTCCATGCTCAAGACTACTCTTTTGCCTCAGCATCCGTTTTCCCCTGGAATGTAGGGGCCTGAGGGGTTTGGTAGGTTTATTGGCCACACGTTGTTAAAAACATCTCCTCCAAGAATTATATTTAATCACAGATTTAGATAAAAACATCTCCTCCTCCCCTATTCTCAAAAGGAAACAAGAAATTGACACACACATAAAAAAAAGAAAGGTGTAAACCTAGCAAATAATGCCTGAAAGCAGAAGTAAATAAACAGGGATGTAAATTGTGATGCTAGGCGTATTTTATTATTCAAGTAACTCAATGGAAGTGTACTAAGTGGTTACTATGTCAAGCACGGGGCTAAGGGCTAGAGATACAGAAATGGGTTTGAAATAGACTCTCTCTTAAGGGATCTTTCCTTAAAGCAGCTTAAGGAGATTGTGAGATTGTGGGAGGAGAATGACCAGATGAAGAAGAAAACACAAAAACAAAAACAAAAAAACCCTATTACAGGTACTAAGACATTTGTTGGATCTTTCTACTTATATGAATTCTCTCCATTTTATTAGGTGACAGTTTGTCTTCTTGGACCCTGTCCCTCAGGCATGCTTAAGTTTAAGCAATTTTAAAATTATTGGCACAGGCATCTGTAGAGATAGATGAGGGAGCTGGGGGTAGGAGAGAAGCTCTGAACTGCTCAGGGGGCTGAAGGGAACGTTCTGTACCCAAACAAGGATTGTTCTAGATGAAATCGATGGTTCCTGACCTCGAGGTCTTCAAAGACAGTCAATATTTCCAAAATTCTTATGCAAACAATGCATCCATCATTTGCATCATAAAGGTCATGCCTAATGAGTTCAATACTTTTGGTATAGAAAATCTTGAAAACCACGAACTCTCTGTGAGCCATTTTAATCAGAAAAAGAGTTCTAGGTGGTTAACAAGTCAGAAGCTACTATTTCAAGATTACAAATAATGCTAAGATTTCATGGATGTTACTGGAAATGAAGATTGGAAATCTTCTTGAACCATTTCTAAAGAGCTTAGAATTTAATTCTGTGCTGTAGTTTTCTCAACATTGGAAAAAAAAACTTTAAATTTTAGAGGAATGTCTAAAAGCCATCTAGCATCTTTAATCATCATGATCCTTGTGGGTTGGCCTTGCCTTTCTCTCCAGCCTTACCCACCCTAATAACACTCCACGTTCCCAAAACATCTCCAGCTGTTCCATGCTTCTGTGCTTTCTGCCCCCAAACACCCTCCCACTTGTACCCAAACTCCTATTCATTCCTAGAACTCCAGCTCAGATACCACTTCTGCGAAGCCTTTTCTGCTCCTTCTCAGGCAAATTTGAATTCTGGTGCTTTGTTAATGAGGCTGTTTTCCACGATAGATGGTGAATTAATTCCACAGGGTGGGATCTCCAGCCCCTAGAGCAAAGTCTGACCAAGAGTAGGTGCCTCAGAGTGTTTATTGAGTCAAAGCGAAATGAATCCTCTGGTGTGTTTGTGGAGATTTTAAAATTGAAGGAAAAGAAGTAAACATTGATTTTTAGTCCCAAGGTTAGTCATATCTTCAGTGTCTGTTATTTCAATTATACAAAGAGAATGTCAAAGAATAATCACACTGTGATGACTAAATGGTGAGGGAATAACATTGTACTTGGGGGATTTGAAGCTTCGGAACAAAGTGGGTTGTGTACTGATGAAGAAGAGGCAACCAAGCACTTTGCTTTGTCGCCTCCTGAAGTGGTGGTGAAAGACTCATCAGTAAGGCATTTAAAAGTACAGGAAGAGTTGAGCATTTCTCAAAATGTTGTGAACATTCAAATGACCTGGGACTCCCCATATTTTGGTCAGCCTGGGATGGGGCCCGAGAGTTTACATTTCCAACAAGCTCCCAGGCAAAGTGTCTACTGCTGGATCGAGGACCTCTCGTACAGTAACAAGAATCATGTGTGTGCGATGATTGGCTCAGCTGTCAGCCGAAACTATAGTAATGTTAATCCCACCCAGTCACTCAGTTCTATACACAGCAAGCACGTAAATGCAAACTGGGCCTTTTTGTCTGCCTACCTTGTGATTCAGATATTACCATTAAATTTTTTCCTCTCTGTAAGTCCGATCCTGGACATAATTAAATATGAATTGGTTGCTAGGAGAAACAGTAAATGAGACTTCGCAGTGGGAATAGAAAACTTAGCTGTTAGGTAGTCAAGTGAGAAGAATAGAAAAGTAAATTATTAGCTAGCTTTATTCTTATTCATCATATAACTTTTAAGAATAACAGGATATCAATTAAGTGCTAGATATCATCTTCCTCCACATTAGATGTGTTAATTGACACTGCATTGCTTAATCAATCTTGTTATACACTAATTAAATAACTGCAGTTTTTTTCTGAGGATGAAAGAACAATTGATTACCATTTGATAACAATGTACACTAAAATCTCCTCCTCTGAGTGAGAAACCTGTTTCTTGTCCTACCTTGTGGAACTAGGGAGCTGTAAAAGATGAAATACCACAGATAAAAAAAGTGTCACCTGCTCTGTTACTAGCTCCAGAATAAAAATGGTGAATATAAAGTGGATCTGGCTATCTGGAAAATAACAACAATTATAATGATAATAGTAAGGAATGTAAAATTTTAAAAATAAAGTGGATGAAGCCTATGAGCAGATCAGTGAGGAAACAGGAGGTCATAGATTTAACTGGGATCCTGAGGTGGCTCCTAAATATCCGTTTATATAGGAGGAATTAGAAGCAGAAATCTGGTTAGAAATTCAAGATGCTCGTCTTCGAACCCCACTAATGTGGCAAGGATATATTTTTTAAATAAAAGGCTCTGGGGGAAGGCAAAGGAGGAGTCACTGATGGAGTTCACTGGGAGGCCAGAAACTCTTGCTCTCAGCCCAGTCACCAAAGCCACTCCTTGGTACTGCCATTAACATGAAATATACACAGATGTCCCAGTATATTTAAAAAAAAAAAAACGTGATATGGCCTACGAAGCACTACTTAAATTATAATTTTTTCCTATCATAATTGAAAGAAAAGAAAGTCATAAATGAAAGTGAATGCAGTCTGAATCTGTGTTGAACCCATTTTTAAAGAATTGCAAGTGAAGTTTTAAATCCATAAGAATGTAATTACGCTTCCATTGCTTAATGTATGGACTGAAATTCTGACTTAATTATTCTGCAACTAAATTTATATGTCATTTATGTAGTAAATCTTGGCAATTGCTCTCACAACTATCATTGGAAATGTAATTAACTTGGGTTAGATAAGTTCTTACAGTGAGAACTAAATGCAGTGTAATATCAAGGCATTATTTTAAAAGGCAAAGGCTAAATGCATCTTCTTTCTAAACTTTCTTGTTTGTTTGCAATTCCTTTTCCCAGAAAGCTAAATGCTGAGCTTGTTTTCTTTTTCCAGCTTCCCATTTTAGTCTGGTAATTTAAAGCTTTTTTTTCTTTCTTTTTAAGGAAAAGAGTTTTACTCTTTGTATTACAACTTTTACTAAGAATACAATTTATTTTTGAAAAAGGCTTCTCTGTATGTGATAAAGCTGTTCGATTATATTTTCAAAGCTCCACTTCCTTTGTTTTACTGTAGTTTAGTATTGAATTGATTTTTATTGTTATTTGCAACTGAGATTTCCCTAGAAGGAACATTTTATACCTAGAAACTGTATTTTTATGACTTGCTAAGAATTGACAATGTCCTGTATTACTTTTATTATGAAAAATACAAATGATATTAAAAAGAGAGAGATAAAAGGAAAAGGAAGATTCGCAGACACTGTGCCTACCCTCTCTCTATTTTAAGTTGATTGAGGATATATCGATAGAAAATAATTGTCTTCCCACAGGTTTGGGAGTTGGCTAAATCATGATATCATATCAAGATTATATAATGTAGTCTTTTGTTATTATAAGTTAGTGTTCCTATTTTTTGATGAGTTGGTGAGTGATATTTCTCTTTTTATTGATGAACAAAATGTAGAGGACCGTCTTTTTGAAGTTTAGGTTTATCTCCATTTTTGTTCCATCCACTTTCATAGACTTATGGTTATACTAATGTGGATTTCTTACATTTATCTCACATTTAGCTATTTATTTGTTGTGCCAGGCTTTCTGCTAAATGCTTTCATATAAATATACATGAAAATAAAAAGGAAATCACATACACAAAAATAAATTCCAAGTAGATTATAGATTAAAATATGAAATGTAAAACAATAGAACTTCTAAAACATTATGGGTGAGTATATTCATGACCTTGGAGTACATAGATATTTGTTAGAATTTATAAAGGGCTTCAACAAATCGATGAATACCAAAAACTAACCTACAAAAAGGAATAGCCAAATGGCCAATAAACATATAAAAATGTTCCCAACAATTATCATAAAGGAAATAAAAATGAAAACCATAATTATCACTATACACCGAATGAAATAGCTAAATTGAAAAATCTTATAATACCAAGTATCAACAAATACTGAGAGCCCATGAAATTCTCATATATGGTTGGTGTGAGTATAAAATAGCACTGATCACTTTGGACAACTTTTTTAGTGGTATATACTGAAGCTAATCATATATGTACCCTATGATCCAGAAATTCTGCATATAAGAATACACCCACAGAAGTGCATACATATGTTCAAAAATGTTAGACCAAGATTGCTCATAATAACACTCTTTGCAATAGCTAAAAACTGGAAATGACTCAAATGTTTATCTACAAGAGATTAGATAAGTCAATTGTGGTATATTTAAGCAGTGGAAGTCTACACAACAATGACTACAATACTTCTCCAGCCTACTGATAAAAAACAAAATAATGATTTTCACAAACATGATGTTGATGGGAAGAAGCCATATACTTTTTGGTTTCATTTATATAAAGTTCAAACATAGACAAAGCCATATTATGGCATTAACATCAGGAAAGTGGTTACCTTCAGAGTGGTCAGTGGGGATGGTGAGTGTGAAGGGAAGGGGCATTTGGGAATTTTTGACCTGTGGTTAATAGTCAGTAAAGCTTTCCATAGAAGACACGTAAGTGGACCAAACAAAACCATGAAACAAACAAACAAATCAATTAAATTTGTGTGGAATTTCCAGTTTATAAGTTAATTCAGTTAATAAGTGATGTAACCCATAGCACCATGTTTGACTTTCCAACATAAGTGATAGTTAAGATGGATGGCACACATACTGAACCTGAGTTCTACATAGAAAATGTCTCCCTCGGGATGCCTGGGTGGCTCAGTCAGTTCAGCGCCTTCAGCTCAGGTCATGATCCCAAGGTCCTGGGATCGAGTTCCTAATCAGGCTCCTTGCTCAGCAGGGGGCCTGCTTCTTCCTCTGCCTGCTGCTCTCCCTGCTTGTGCTCTCCCTCTCTCTCTCTCTCCAGCAAATAAATAAATAAAATCTTAAAAAAAAAAAAAAAAAAAAGAAAATGTCTCCCAACTACTCATTTGTTTAACAAATATTTCTTTAGTGGTTACTGTGAGCCAGCAGTTGTGTTGGGTAATAGTAATATAATGATGAGAAATACAGATGTGAATCCTGACCTTGTATAGCTGATAATCTAAGTAGAAAAGGAGGGCAAACAAATTTACAATAAAATGAAGTCAGGGCTATGCTATGAATTCCAGACCTCTCCCCTAACTACACATGTGACTTTTGATACATTGCTTAAAATCTCTGATCTTTAATTTCCTCTTCTATGACTGCCATGATTAATTTTGTCAACTTGCCTGGACCATGGTGCAAAGATACGTGGTCAAACATGATTCTGAGTGTTTTGTTGGGGGCATTTTTGAGCGAGATTAACATTTAAATTGATGGGCTTTGAAGAAAGCGGATGGCTTGCCATATTGTGGGTGGGCCTTATCCAATCAGTTGAAGGCCTGTTAACAACAAAAGACTGACCTCCTCTGAACAAAAAGGAAATTCTACAGCAGACAGCCTTTGGACTTCAACTGCAATACTCTCTCTCTTCCTGGGTCTATGGTCTGACTGCCTTTGAACTTGAACTGCAAGTCTTTACTTAGTCTCCAGCCCATCAGCCTCCCCCAACAGATTCTGACTCACCAAGCCTCCACAATTATGTGAGCCAATACCTTAAAATAAGTCTCTTTCTATATATAAATCAAAATAGACATCCTATTGGTTCTGTTTCTCTGGAGAACTCTGACTAATACAAAGACTATTAGCACTTATCTCATATAGATATTACAGGGATTAAACAAAAGCATATGTGAAAAGCTACATGTATACTGTCTCTAGGTAAATCTTAATGGAGTTTCATTTCCTTTCTTCTCAGATACAAACAATATCTTATGTATGTGTAGCTAATGGTGCATGTCAGCCTGAAAGGTGCTTGGAGACCAAAGTTAATTAAACTTTTACTGAAAATTGAATGCATACCCCTGAAACTTTTTTTAGATCAGATGTTAACTTTTTATCAGAATGGGAATGTGACATGTTTCTTGGGAATTCAAGGTTGACAAGGGCCAACTGCTAACCTTTGCTATTTCTTCAGGCTGATGGATAGCCTTTTCCCTTTGCACTTGTATCTCTAAGAAAAATTACCTTTTCAAAATTTCTGGTAACTGAAAAGTGACAAAACTTTTGCGTTTACTAGTATATTTCTGTAACAGATGATACAAAAATGATCCTCTCAGATGTGAAGGTGATATTCTGCACAGATTTAGAAGTACCAAGAAACGAAAATTGAATAAAGTAAACGAAGGTAACATTGATTTTTCTCCTAATGAGTCAAAGGCTAAGGTTTGCAAATAAGATGCTTTTAAAAATTCTTTTGCATTGTATTCTTATTTAATAGCTATTTTAGGTCTCCATTAGCATCATCTCAGCTTTGAGATTGGTCAAATGAAGTGCAGCTTTATAAGTGATTTATAAAGGACTTTTTTTTCTTTGCTTGGAAACAGAATTACATTCCTGGTTGATTATGTGAAACAAAATTTAAAAGAAAAAAAAAACCCACCAGCGATTCCTAAAATGCTAATGTTTTATGAAGTTTTATATGTTTTTCCCCTTACTACCAGACAATTGCTGGCTGTAGAAAATAGAAAGACTAATTTGCCTGATCCATGAAATAGAAAAATTGAGCACAAACACACATTTTCTTTGGAGCGCCACCTTCCTCATTGCCTCTCTTAAGTATGTGAGCAGTGAAGATGTTTACACAAAGTCATCTGTCTAAACCAGCAGCCTTGAAAGCAGGGTGTGTGTATGGCAGAGGAGACTTGGAGCACTTGGATGTTCAGAAATGTCTTTATTTTGTTTTTACTCTTTAACATGGCTTGATTGGGTTTAAAATTCTAGATCAATTTCCCTTAGAAATTTAAAGGCAACATCTGGTCTTCTACTTACTGATTACTGCTGATGAGAAAGGAGATATTAATCTCCTTCTTCCTCTTGTATAAATAGATACCTTACCCTTGCCTCACTTTGGAATCTTAAGGATATTTTCTTCTGCAACGTTCCATAGTTTTATCAGTGTTCTATAACTTATGGGTCTCTTTCACTTATTCTACTCAGCCCCTATGGGCCCTTTCAAGATGTAGATTTATTTCTTCAACTCTGGAAAATGGTCTTCTATTATTTCTTTAATTATTTTTCTCTCTTCCATTTCTTCCATTCTGTCTTCTTGAAGTTTTATTGGATGGACACTGGTCTATATCCTTTGCTTTTCTTTCATGTTATCTTCCTCTTTATCTCTTTTCTCCATGTTCTGATATATTTTCTGTTCTAATTTTAATTTCACCAATAAGAGACCTTTATTCCTCATTGTTCCTTTTTCATACCAACTTGTTTCATGGATGTAATATTTTCTCAGTGAAGAATATATATTCTTTCTTTTTTATCGAGGTAAGTTATTCAGCTTGTTAATTAAAAAAATAAATTTGTCTTTCTATTTGTAATACTGCTTAACAAATTTAGACACCTGGTGATACTTGGTTATCTGTTCATATTTATCAATGAAGACCTATGTTGATTTCACAGAGAAGACTTACCTCTGCTATACCATGAGGCTGCACTTTAGGTTGTTTGAATAAAGAAGGTCATCTGTCTTTTGAATAAAAACCAAGAATGGATACTAGGAACTCTATTTGACAATCTTGTCCCCTTTAGATAAATGGCTCAATTTTTAGAAATGTATTGTACGTATATTTTTCATGGGGGCGGAACTTCCAGCCATTGTGATGTAGAGTTCAATGAATCTTTGCCACAAGAAAATAAATATAAAACTGGACAAAATTGTGAAAAATAACCATCTCAGTGCTCTGGAAATCAATTTAGAGAAACAACAAATTGCAGAGTGGTTATTGAAGTGTGGGATTCTACAGTATTGTTCCTGTGGCTGCTCTTATTCTTCTCCCTCTCAAGTCAGTCTGCAAAGTAGTTTTATCAGGGTGGGATTGGCTGTAAAACAAGAAGTTTTGCTGCCACCGGGGCCAGGTTTTATTTGGAGCAGAGAGTGAAAACTCATGCCCACTGGGCATGATTGGGAAAAACAGCAAACTTGGTAGAAAACAAATAGGGAAAACACACAGCTTTTAGCCTGAGGTTGTAGACCAAGTTAGGGGTTTGGACCAACTATAAATTTAACAAAGACCCAGGAGCCAGGAGTGCCTTCAAACGTCTAGACAAACTTGCCACACAGCCCTGGCTGATGGGAAATTTTTATGCATGCGCAGTGGAGACCTTGCCTTGTCAATTTTTGCTATTCTACCTGGTTTCCAGACTCGTAAAGCCATTCCAATACCATGGTCCTGGGCAAAGTGTAGGCACGTAGCACAATGGAACACAATGAGTCCAGAGATAGATCTACACATAGTCAATTGATTTCCAACAAAGGTGCGAAGAAATTTCAATGGCAAAAAAAGAGTTTTTTCAATGAATAGTACTGTAACAATTTTGGATATCCATATGCAAAAATAAGAACCTCTGTCTGTAAATTATACCCTATTGAAATTTATTCAAAGTTAACTAAATTTAAGAGCTACAACTATAAAATGTCTAGAATAAAATACTTCTGACCTTGAGTTGGGTAAAAATTCTTAGACAGGACTCCCATAAAATAGAATTTGATAAATTTGACTTAATCACCAGAATGAAAACTTTTTCTCTTCAAAAGACACCACTAAGAAAATGAAAAGACAGACCACGGATGGGAAGAAAATATTTGAATATTATGTATCTGAAAAATAATTCATATTTGGAATGAAGAACTCTTATAACTGGCTAATAGGAAGACAAACAGCCAATTAAAAATTGAGTAAAATATTTGAATAGACACATCACCAAAGATGATACAAGGTTATAAAAATTGCTAATAAGCAAACAAAAAGCTTCTCAACATCATTAGACATTGGAACAATGTAAATTTCCCCAATGTAGATTATACATCTACATCTATATGCCCTCTATGACAATGTTTTTTAAAAAACTGAAAATATCACGGTTTGGTGACTATTTGGAGAACTTGGAATCACCATACATTGCTGCTAAGAAAATAAAACGCTATGACCACTTTGGATAAAGATTTGACAGTTTCTTAAGATGTTAAACGTATACTTACCATAAAACCCAATGATTCCATTCCTAGGTGTCTACCCGGAAAAAATTAAAATAGATTGTCTTCACAAAGACTGATATGGAAATGTTCCTAGCAGTATTATTCATAAGAGCTTTAAATTGGAAACAATCTAAATGCCCATCAATGGATAAACAAAATGTGGTGTATTTATACAATAGAAATAAACTGGCAATGAAAAGAAATAAATGACTGATACATGCTACAGTATGAATGAATTTCAAAAATGTGATGTTAAGTAAAATAAACCAACATGAAAGATCACATGCCCAATGATTTAATTTAAATGAAATAGCTAGAAAAAAGTAAATCTGTAGAGATAATAAGAATATGAGTGATTTCCTGGAGCTGAGAGAAGGAATGGGGATTGACTGAAAATAGGCACAAGGGAATTTTGGAGGATTATGGAAATATTTTAAAATTGGATTTTGTTGATGATTGCACATCTGTATACATTTATTAAAAATCTGAGAACTTCTGGCGTGCCTGGGTGGCTCAGTCGTTAAGCATCTACCTTTGGCTCAGGTCATGATCCCAGGGTCCTGGGATGGAACCCTACATTGGGCTCCCTGCTTGGCAGGGAGCCTGCTTCTCCCTCTCCTACTCCCCCTGCTTGTGTTCCCTCTCTCACTGTCTCTTTCTGTCAAATAAATAAATAAAATCTTAAAAATAAATCTGAGAACTTCTTATATTGGGTGAAATACAGAGTATGTAAGTTAGCCTGTAGAAAGCTATTATAAAAAAAGAGAATCTTTTCCTGCTTCAACTTGAAACAAAATTCTTTATTACTTTTTGTTTTTTTTTTTAACATGGGCCCAGAGTATTGGGGAAGAACGTTGAGGAAATTTTGCTGGACATCATTTCCAAGACAGAATTGTAATAATAAGTTGAAAACATGATAGCCAATTTATGAACATACCAAGTGTTTATTCTCTACCACACCGATTTGACTCACCTGGTGCTGGCAAATTCGAACATTAGAAAGAAATGCTACCTGAGCAGACCCATACCTAAAGAGGTGTCATTGAAAGACCACAGCTTCCACATATATGCATATGAATGGGAAAGAAGACAGAGTTTGGTTAGAGGACATTGATATTCCTGATTTTCTGGTACTCAGCATGAACTTCTGATACTCAGCATTGTATCATGCATGGTAAGTTGTGGATGTGGATACTTAGTCTGACATTTTAAACAACCATCCCAATGACCAACAATATTTTCTTTCAGTAAGATTACTTTGGCCAATTCTTTCTGATGAAATTATTCTTGTAGTAACATATGCTTTCAAGTTCCCCTAGAACAAAAGTTTCAGAATCTTGAGGTGCTATGTGACTTTCCATTAAACTGGTACGTACCTCCCTCAAATCTCACCCAGTTGTTCCTGTGCTTAAGCATATTTTAGTCTTTACTTCTAAAATTTCTTCTTGTTTATTGCCTTGCCAATTTTTGCTATTCTAACTGGTGTAAACAACAAATGCTGGAGAGGTTGTGGAGAAAGGGGAAACTCTTACATTGTTGGTGGGAATGCAAACTGGTACAGCCACTTTGGAAAACAGTGTGGAGGTTCCTCAAAAAGTTAAAAATAGAGCCACCCTATGACACAGCAATTGCACTCCTGGGCCTTTACCCCAAAGACACAGATGTAGTGAAAAGAAGGGCCACATGCACCCCAATGTTCATAGAAGCAATGTCCACAATAGCCAGACTGGAAAGAGCTGAGATGCCCTTCAACAGATGAATGGATAAAGAAGATGTGGTCCATATATACAATGGAATATTACTCAGCCATCAGAAAGGTTGAATACCAAACTTTTACATGAACATGGGTGGGACTGGTGGAGATTATGCGAAGTGAAATAAGTCAAGCAGAGAAAGTCAATTATCACATGGTTTCACTTATTTGTGGAACATAAGGAAGAGCACAGAGGTCATTAAGAGAAGGAAGGGAAAAATGAAGGGGGGGAAATCAGAGGGGGAGGTGAACCATGAGAGACTGTGGACTCTGGGAAACAAACTGAGGGTTTTGGGGGGGGGGGTGGGTCAGCCTGGTGATGGGTATTAAGGAGGGCACATACTGCATGGAGCACCGGGTGTTATATACAAACAGTATCTCATGGAACACTACATCAAAAAAAAAATTCTTCTTTCATGGAATCTTATTTTTCCAACTTTATTGAGATAAAATTGACATATAACATTATGTAACTTTAAGGTGTACAATGTGTTGATTTGATACAATTGTATATTGCAATATAACTAACAAGGATAGTGCTAGCTAACACCTCTATCACATTACATAATTACCATTGTGTATGTGTTTGTGTATTGAGAACATTTCAGGTCTATTCTTAAAGCAACTGTCAAGTGTAATAGTACAACATTGTTATCTATAATCTTAATGCTGTACATTAGATCCCCAGAATTCAGTCATTCTTCTCACGGGAAATTTTCACTTTTTGACCAATATTGCCTCATTTCCCCCTACCCCCTCAGACCCTGGTACCCACTATTCTTCTGTTTGTATAAATTAGGCTTTTTCATGGACTCTTCTTATCACTATTGTGCTCTTAAATACAAGTTTTAGGCATAATTATATAATTTTTGAAGACAATTAGCTCTTCCCAAATGACACTTTCATAGCAATATAAATCATGCCTCCATTAAATGGTATACTAAGAAATTCTATTACTGTGTTCTACCACATAGATGGCGATTATCAGCAGTAGGTCATTCATCAATTATCTATATTCACATTGAAGAATAGGGAAGTTGGTTTCTTTTGATTTTGAAACAAGAAAATGTATCTCCCAAGGATCCTTTTGGATTAATTCATTTCTTACATTCACTCCCTACAGGTTGCTGACCATGTTTCTTTCACATAAATAAACTGAGTGTTAAGTTTTCTTTCTATAAGGGATAAAATTGATTGCTTTATTATTACCCTGCTTTACCGGTTTAAATGATTATAGCCTAGTAGATTGCTGTTATCTTATTAATTATGAATTAATTTAATTTGTGGAGGTTGAAAGCATTAGCTGGTTTTCTTTAATTAATTGTTTTTTGGATGAATTGCTGGAGGAGTCTTTTATAATGGTGATGTGGGCTAATACACAGGCTTTCATCTTTGGAGACCATGTCCTGATTTAGATGAGAGCCATAAATAATCTGAAACATCTTGTTTAGGTGCCACTCATGTCCTGATACTAACTCAATCAGTTCACAGAGAGGAGTATTGGCCTTGGCAGAGAGAAAAAGCCTGAGGGACTTCCCTGAGACCTGCCTTTGCGAGAGTTACATGGAATGCTCCATGCATCTGGTAGACTCTGAGCTGTACTGTAGTTCCCTCATCTGACTGTCCTTAGACTCTTCGGGATTGAATCCTGGCCCCATCTCATACCAGCTGCAGATGTCCTGCATGGTCTTGGACAAGTTACTTTACTATCTTGGTTTCAGCTTGCTCATTACAAAATTAGGGAAATAATTATAGTGACTTCAAAGGGTTGGTGAGAAGATTGAATAAAAATCACAAATACATATATAAAGTAATACTGGACACATAGTTCAATGCTCAATAAATGTTAACTGTATTATCACTGTTGTGTTGTTTTTTGGGTTATCAACCAACCTTCTTAGAAGCCCCTTCCCCACCCTTCAGTTCTCCCTTCTTTCTTGACTTCATTCTTCTGTGACTCTGGGTTTCTTGGATATTCTTTTACCTGGACCTAAAAACACCAAAGATGAGCTTGTAATAATTTATGTACCTAAGATAGCATTTTTTCTTTATGCTGTTTAAATGAATTTTTCTTTGAATGTGAAAGGCATTTTCTTTCCACTTCATTGACTAATTATTGCATAACTCATATTTTATGCTGACATGTCTAAAAATTGATTGGTTGGTAAAGTTTTGATTTATGCAGTAAGCATTTTTGAAAGTACTTTTTGCAAGTATTACCCTCACTTTTTATTCTGAGTATACAGCCCTATGTTGTATAGTTTAAAAAGATCTTTTTATTTATATGTTAGCTATGTTCATTTATTCATGCACCTAACAAATAAAATGAGCACCTGCTGTGTTCCAGGAATTGTTCTAGTAACTGGCATATAGCTCAAAAGTGACCACTGATTTCACAACATGGAACTCATTGGTAATCTTGATAGTTGATAGCCTTATCAGAGTGTGATTAAGAGTGAAAGAGAATAGAAAAATGAAAGAAAGCAAGTATAGATGATATTTTGAGGAGTGTTTTAGGGAAGGAGAATAAAAAATGGGGAAGTAAATGAAATAAATTATAGAATCAGCAGAGGTTTGTTATTATTATTGAGATGGAAAAATAATAGCTTGATTTCATGCTAATGAGAATGATCCAGTACTGCAAGAAAGATTGTTAATTCAGGAAAGAGAGGAGCAATTGCTGAAAGAGTATCCTTGAAGAAGGGAGAGGAAACAGAATCTGTGCAAGAGGAGTGCTGAAATTTTACAGGAGAAGAGAGTCATTTATAGTAAAATAAAAAGCTGGATATTGGTCATCAATGTTCATTAGCTAAATTGTCCTTAGTCATGTTCTCCTCTAATTAATTGGGCTGCCACAGATTTGCTTCCCTCATAATGGATATTTACTATCTGCTCTCATTTATGGTTTCCTTTACCTTTACAGCATCCTACCTACCAGCCAGGACTCACCTCTATCTTTGCATTTAGCTCAAAATCTTGTAATTATGTCTACACGTGTCTCTCTCTCCCATTAAGACCTAGGCATCTTTGGGCTGATAGATCTTTTCCCCAGCAAGATCAAGGGCAGTAGGTGGAACAGAAATCAACTATTTTCCTCTAGCTAGGGAGAGGCTATTTATAATTTCTCAATGAAGTCACTAGCTGGTTTGCTATTTTCTGCTTTCAGCTTTCCTAATTTTGCCCTTCCTGTGTAGTGAAATTAATTCACAAAATACATATGACACCTTTAGGATGATGATGTGTGTGAATTCATGTATATGGGTGTATGCAAATGTGTGTTTATGTATAAATTTTAATTAGAAATATTTAGAAGGAGAGTAGGAACACTAACTTGTGAGAAACTGCATGAAGACCTGCATTCTGTATTTCTTTTCCAAGCATAGGCCTTGAGTTGAACACCTACACACACCTGCCTTTTCCTACTGATGGGAGCACTAGTCCTTTGGTACATTTTGGTGGAAGAGTGGCTCAAGGACGGGCACACGCTAAAAGAGAAGGCTGTTCCTTCTCCTTTAATTATAGTAGAAGAAGGAAGTTTTAATTGCTTTAATTAATGCCTTGAGTTTCTTTGAAATTCCCTTGCTCTTCTCTATAGCCATGATAACATCACAGCCTGTGTGTGAATTAGTTCCAGGAGCGATGGGGGACATTGACTTTATTCACATGAAATAGCCTTTGATTTCTTCTCATGTAAAACCTGCTTATCATGGTTACCACCTTGACTTTGCCAGTTGCTCTGAACTAATTTCTCATTCCTATTATCAGAGTAATGTTTTATTTATTTTTTTTTAAGAAGATTTTATTTATTTATTTGAGAGAGAGAGAACGAGAGATAAAGAGCATGAGAGGGAAGAGGGTCAGAGGGAGAAGCAGGCTCCCTGCTGAGCAGGGAGCCCAATGTGGGACTTGATCCCGGGACTCCAGGATCATGACCTAAGCCAAAGGCAGTCGCTTAACCAACTGAGCCACCCAGGCACCCCGAGTGATGTTTTATTTAAATGAAACTTCTGTTCAAGAACTCTTTTGATTTTTGAGGTAGGATAAAGAGAAAAATTATGGGGAGGGATGCACTCACTATGGGCTTTTTGTGAACTTTGAGATTCTTCACTTAAAAGATGATCTCTGATTGGATCTCGAATCAGAAATAGGAAGTAGGAATAATAATGAGATTTGAAAAAAATTAGAGTAAGATAGTAATACATCAATGATAATTTCCTGATCTTGAAAATTACACTCCAGTTATGTAAAATGTTAACATTTGGGGAATCTGGATGAAAGTGTAAGATTCTTTGTACTACTTGTGTAATTCTTTTTTAGGTTTGAAAACTTTTTTTTAAAGATTTATTTATTTATTTATTTTAGATAGAGAGCATGAGTGGGAGGGTCAGAGGTAGAGGGAGAGAGAATCTCAAGCAGATTCCATGTTGAGTGCACAGTGTGATGCAGGGCAGGATCTCAAGGCCTAAGCAGAAACCAAGAGTTAGATGCTTAACAGACTGAACCACTCAGGCTCCCCAGTTTGAAAACTTCTTGAAATAAAGAGCTAATGAGTGTCCTAAAGCTAAATCTAAACTTATGTAAACTGGGTGCCAATGCAAAAAAAGAGAGAGGCTACATTTTGGGGGAAACAAGAAATCTGCTTGAAATTGCAGATTTTGGAGCAAGACCATTATCACAGTTGCTGAAAATAATGACCTTGAGGAAGACTTTGGAAAAAATCATAGAAATTGCCAAAGTAAGGATTGTGGACACATGCTGTCACATGAGAGGGGGATTGGGTTTTCTTCTATAGCTACTTAATGGGTTAGTTAAGGCCAGTAGATAAAAGATACAAAAGATGAGTCTGGGGTTATTATGAAGAAGACATTTCTAACAATTGGACCTATTCAGAAATGAACTGCTATGTCACAGTTTCATTGCCATCATTGGAAAGTTAAACCAGAGACCAAGTTACTTTTGCATTTTAATACTAAAGAAAGGGATCCTGAATTGGGTGGGAAGTGAGATAAAACAAGCTGTGAGGTCCTTTCCAACATTAATAGCCTATGATTTTTTTCTTCTCACTAAGTGTTTGAATGATGCTCCCAATTGTATAGTTTACTATTTGATACTATCTCTAGCCCTCATATTGTGCATGCATGTGTGTGTTTGTGTTTTCCCTCCTGAGGTTCAGGGTGTTTAAAATATTTGCCCCAAGATGATGATTTATATGGATTATACATGTGGATAATATTAGATGCTGCACAGTACTATTAAAGGTGATTTATTTATTTGTAGAACAGTGGCCCAAGACTGCTCCAAATATATCTACAGGGTGCAGGTTTGAAATTAATGTGCTAGAGTACTTTAACGTAGGGAGCATGCTGGCTGGGTTTGCTGATGTTTGGAGCAGCCAAAGGCTCTCACCTTGATGGATGGTTGTTTCTTTCTTGATCAATGCATGAATCATCTCTCCTAGGTCAACAAAGAGAGAAAACAGTAGGAGGGCCTGCCCAATGCTGGATTAAGTTCAAAACCTGTAGAGAAATTTACAATGTAGGGCAGATATAAGAAGGTATGTTTATTTGAATCCCTGACACATTACTGTTTTTCAAGTTTCTGCTACCTGGGCAGGATGGGAAAAAACAAAACAAAATAAACAACAACAACAAAATAAAACAATATTTTTTTCTTTACTCATTGGAATGGCTTAAATGAGCTTATGGAAGACCATCCTTAGACTTAAGTTTGGATTTTCTGCAAGGAATAACAGTTGATTTATAAGTGAACCATATTATCAGGCTTTAAGTATTAGATCAAAATAAACTCTTGCAAATATCTTCACTTCATAGATTGTCATTTTTCTTAGAAAATAAAATAATATCCAAGGAAACAATGCAACATTGCAATTGGTCAGTCTTATTTCAATCTTTAGGCTGAAGGAAGAGAGTCTTGTAAGGTACGGCAAAAGCATAGATGCTGTATGCCCTTACAGGTGGATCATGGAAAGACAGCCTATGGGATAGTTAAGTGTCATTACCAAAAGATTTTGCAGTTTCAAATATTAATTTTAAGACGGTGTTAGGGATATCTGGATATGGTAAAAAATAAAGGTGAATTCTACAGGATAAATCCTTTCTCACTTAAATTCAGCAAACCAAAGTATGTGTGATAGAATGGAGAAAGAATCCTATCCATGGAAACCATTGCCTGTGCTTTATTTAAAAAAGGAAGGGGGGGTGCTTTGGAATCAGGCGGGCCTGCAGGAATTTAGATTGTTTTGCTTAACTTTTTTTGAGATACCGGAAAAATGACTTCTTTTTCCTGAGTCTTAGTTTTTTTATTTGTAAAGTGGATAAGTAATATCAATTTCAAAAAGCTGTCATGAGAATTAAAAGAAGTAATCTGGAGTACTTAGTATAGTGCCTGGCACAAAACAGACTGTTAACATTTTCATTAACAAAATTAATTGTGTAATTATTTGTTTTTCTTCGACACTAGTCATAATTAGGACAAGCACTGTGTTGCTACGCAGTGTTCTAGGTATTCCAAGAATCTAGTGCTGTGATTTGGGCATAATAATTGCTCACCAAGTATTTATGGACTTAATTACTTGAATAATCTTAGTTTCTATTCTTCTGGGAGTTTAACTGAAGTGTGGGATTGGTCATTGAGGGAGGCAGTGAGGAAGTTGGGCATGATCCTGCAATGCTCAGGATTTGGCTTCTCGGCCCTTTCCATCTGTTAATCCAAAGTTCTTCTTCTCCCAAGAAAGGAAGAAATATCATTTGGGAAATGAAAACATAATCTTCCTTTAAGAACTGGAAAAATCCAACCTGTTACGAATTTAGAGCAAAACTCTGGAGCCTTTGCCGGGGGAAGAAGTCTGAGGCAGTGAGGATCAGCAGACTTGGATAAAACAAGGCAGACTTGGAAAAATCACATCATTCTGGTTTCTTCCCTAAGTGTGGTAGCATTGATTGTCTTGAAGATCCTTTTTAAGGTGACAGCAGAATCAAGTCCTTCTGGATCTATCTTCCTTAGACGTCAGACGAAGACAGCTGTTTCAGGCATGAGTGAAACTGCTCTTATTCCTTCAAGATTTGGATATCGCCTTCATCTTTCACATTAATCAGAGAAACGATGACATTAACTTTCCCAGGTGACTTTCAGTCCCTTCCCAGAAGTCTCTCAATCCTTCCATGAATAGCAATGTGTGTGTGTTCTGCAAACAAATGAATTGCTTGAGCTCTCAAGAGTGTCACATTATGCAGACCAATTAGTTCAGAAGGTGGCTCATTATTTTTGAAATTTCTGCCATCGGGTCTCTATAGTTAAATTTATCAGAAGAGGGTTTTCAATTTTTTTAAAAATAATTTACTAAACTTCATTCCTTTTCCCTTTACAATGCACCTGAGGTCTCTGAATCACTTCTGATCTTTTACTTTGTGTGTAATGAAAAGACTGATTTTTTCCTTCACGTTTATAGAAATAAGTGATTCTGTATCAGTGCTCCCAAAACCTTCTCTGAGTGCTCCCCTAAAAGCAGCCGACCGCTCTTTAATATTAATGGCCAGACAGAATGTATGGACAGACCACAGCAATTAAAAGAATGTTACCCCAACCATACCCAGAAGTTCATTTCTAACATTGGTGAATGTTTTGGAAGCAGAACAGGGAACTCTTGTCTGGTGTTAATGCTATAGGTCTGTAGAGACTTAATTATCAGTGTAGCTACTTGGAAAGTCACACCTTATATAGAATGTTAGTGAAACTAAACAGTGAATGGGGCTGTGGCAGAATTCATTGAGGCCATATTGTACATCAAAAACTATGAGCTTTGAAGTCAGAAAAACCTGGCTTTAATTCCTGGTTGTGTGACTTGTTATGTGATGTCTAGAAGCCTCAGTGCTCTTTCCTAGAAAACAGGAATACTTACATATATCTCAGGCAGTAGTTCAATGACCAAATTGAGAGAATAAATGTAAACACAGTTAGGGCCATGTATGTTTCCTTGGCCTTTCACTAGCCATCATTTGAGAAGATCTGTCTTTGAAACTTATCTTCACCGTGGGAAATTACTTACAGTTTGAGTTAATTTGTTTCTTTTTTAGATAGGTATTCGGGCACAGAGAGTTAGTTTCTCATCATTCTCAGTTCATTGGACACTATTGTCATTGGTCCATGTGAGTCTCTTCTCATTGTCTTTTTTCACTTTTATCCCTCAGTAACTCAGTTCCATTACTCTTGGTTCCCATAGGTGAATATATTAATGTGTTTTGATGTGTATCCTTTTATTTGTATACATTCTTGTAGAACATGCATTATTACTTTGTATATAGTTCTAATTTATATAAATTATATTGCACAGTATATCTCATTATTTTATCTTTTCTACTCGATACTGTTTTAAATTTTCTACCTGTGTTCTGTGTGTGGAAGGCTACATTTTATTGCAGTGTATGCCTCCACTATATTGTGCCTCTCCATTCCCGCAGTTATGGACACAGGAATTGCCTTCAATTCTCCTATTGGACTGGCAGAAATTAGAAAACTGAACAATTCCATGTGACAGGGATTTAGAACCCTCAAGCACCACTGGTGGGAGGATAGATGCGTATGCCCACTCTGGAGGTGTGTGTGTGTGTGTGTGCAGAAGACATACAAATGGCCAACAAACACACATGAAAAAATGCTCAACATCACTCGGCATCAGGGAAATACAAATCAAAACCACAATGAGCTATTACCTCATACCAGTCAAAATGGCAAAAATTAACAAATCAGGAAATAACAGATGTTGGTGAGGATGGGGAGAGAAGGGGACCCTCCTACACTGTTGGTGGGAATGCAGGCTGTTGCAGGCACTCTGGAAAACAGTATGGAGGTTTCTCAAAAAGTTGAAAATAGAGATACCTTATGACCCAGCAATTGAACTACTAGGTATTTACCCCAAAGATACAAATGCAGTGATCTGAAGGGGCACCTGCACCCCAATGTTTATAGCAGCAATGTCCACAAAACTATGGAAAGAGCCCAGATGTCCATCAACAGATGAATGGTTAAAAAAAGATGTCGTGTGTATACACACACACACACACACACACACACACACACACAAATGGAATACTACTCAGCCATCAAAAAAATGAAATCTTACCATTTGCAATGATGTGGATGGACCTAGAGGGTATTATGCTAAGCAAAATAAGTCAATCAGAGAAAGACATTTATCATACGATCTCACTCGTATGTGGAATTTAAGAAACAAAACAGAGGATCATAAGGGAAGAGAAGGAAATATAAAACAAGACAAAATCCGAGAGAGAGACAAACCATAAGACACTCCTAATCATATGAAACAAACTAAGAGTTGCTGGAGGCAAGTGTGGTGGGGGGATGAGATAACTGTGTGATGGACACTAAGAAGGGCACGTGATGTAATGAGCCCTGGGTATTACATAAGACTGATGAATCATTGGACTGTACCTTTGAAACTAATAATACACTATTTGTTAATTAATTGAATTTAAATTTAAAAAATTATATATACTTAAAGTGTAAAAAAAACATTACTATTTTAAGTCTGTTCAGTGCTTGTAAATGTTTTCCAAGGTTACTGAAAAACAGTATAGCTTTGCATTCCTTTTATAATCAACATCTTACCATAAACATTGCTCCATGAAATCATAACAACAACAAAGAAGAAACATATACATATGCATGCACATACATATACTATGACCTAGGAAATGTTCTGAAGTCTGGGCAGTGTAAGTTCATAGAATTCCAGTCTCTGCAGTATAGGAATGCAAATTAAGAGGAGGCATGAGCAAACGCTGAATGTCAATTCACCATTCTGCCATAGTCCTGTAATGTGTATTATGGAATACCCAAAGCCCTCCATGTTCCTTCTGGTGAGATTAAAGCAGGACTTTCTAATCCTTCTTTGGCCATAGACCCCTTTGGCAACCTGGGAAAGCCTGTGAAACCCTTTTCAGAATGTCATTGTAAAAGGCATAAAATAAAATTTATGCGATTACAAAGGAAACAAATCATATTGAAATTAAGTTATAAAATATTAAAACATTGTATTATAATTATCTATATGGTCTTATTAATGGATTAAATGACAAAATCTAGTATTATGTCTAATAAATAATTGTCATAATTTTGAAGGAGCAATGAATGTAAAAGGCTCTTTTAGGATATCTGCAATAATTATAATGTGATAAGAAAATACCTGTAATTAAGTTGGTGACAAAGTCACAGGTACTGCAGATACTATGGTAATTTTCCATATTTATCAATAAAGAAAATTCTCTGAATTCCAGGTTAAGAACCCTTAGTTTAAGGAAAGAAAATGGGCTGAGCCTTGGTCCTCACTGGCCTCTTGACAACACCCATTTGTTGTCAGTAGTACTGGGCTTCTGCTTGGGTCAGGAATACACATTTGACCTCTAAAAAAACTTCAGCATTGGGTGCCTTGGATGGCTCAGTTGGTTAAGCTTCCAACTCTTGGTTTCAGCTCTAGTTGTGATCTCATGGGTAGTGAGATCAAGCCCTGTGTCGGGCTCCCTGTTCAGTGAGAAGTCTGCTTGAAGATTCTCTCCCTCTGTCCCTCCCCCACTCATGCTCTTTCTCTCAAATAAATAAAAATAAAATAAAATAAAAGATTCAGCTTTGGGAGGAACAATATCCTTTCCTATATATCTGGTTGTTTGAAGATGGAGAAACATAAGGTCAAGGGTGACTAGCCACAAAGGTTTGTTTCATCAATATGCCATCCCAACAAGGTCTTTGTCCTGCTCTACTGTTATTCTACGGACACGGGTGGCTGTCAATCCCTGAAGGAAGGGAAGGTGTAGTCAATGATTGTCCCTCCTGAGTGAGTGTGTGGGGTGAACATTTGGTGAAGAGGCAAGAGCAGAACTGAACACGTTCCAAACTCTCCTCCCTCTGCCTACTCTGTCCACCCTTGCTCCAGACCACAGCACAGCCCCTCCCGTTTGGTCTTCCATAGACATTCTCCAGCTCACAAGAACCTTCAGGTTCCCCAAGAGATCCTGAAAGTTTTGCTGTTTGTTCATTAGATCCATGCTCCTTTCTTGTTTCACTTGTTTCTCCAGGGTTTATTTTGAGGAGAAGAAACCAACAGTTCTTGCTAGTTTGTAGTCTTGATAGGAACATACTAGTTTCACTGTTTGAAACATAGGAGTTTAATGTTATCTTTATATGATTATCTTGAGAATGGAATGACGCAATGCGACATATTTAGGACAGCTGCTAGACCATAGTAGGTCACATCTTCACTACTCATACATTGTTCGTCCATGCAATATGCCAATGGTGGCCTAATTTGTTAGTGTCCACCATTGGGAGTGAAGCACATAGCAGAGGTCATTCCCTCTGAAGTAGTGGCTCTCAACCTTGGCCATATATAAGAATCACCAACGACCTTGTGAAAGTCTATATGCTCAGGCCACACCCCTGTCCATTTACATTGAGATCTCTCAGGGAGGGACTTGAGCATTTGCACTTTTTTTTAAAGCTTCTCAGATGGGGCTCCTGGGTGGCTCAGTCAGTTAAGCAGCTGCTTTTGGTCCAGGTCATGATCTCAGGGGCGTGGGATCGAGCCCCACATTGGGTTGGGTTCCCTGTTCAGCGGGGGGAGCCTGATTCTCCCTCTCCCTCTGCCACTCCCCTTACTTGTGCTCTCTCACTCTGTCAAATAAATAAATAAAATCTTTAAAAAAAATAAAGTTTCTCAGATGATTCCAATGTGCAGTCAAACTTTGGAATCTCTGAATGAGATTCTTAACTTGGAAATCATTCCCTTTCCTTTATACTCTGGGTGGTCATTGAGAAGAATAAAATTTCTAGGTGAGATATTCAATTTCTAAATAAAGTCAACAACCTTAATGTGTTATGCACACCTACTCACACACATACACATTGTATGTGTGATAAAGCAAATATTAAAAGCACTCAGGGGTGGGATGGATTTGAGGAGGAAGAGGAGAGACTGTGACAATTCTGGACTACAGATAATCTTTTCAGCGGTAAAAGGACATATTCTCTATGAGTATAAAATTCTTAAAGTTAGTAAGCAGAGCCCTTTGGAAAAGGATATATTTACTTGAACTTCGTAGGAAGAACTTAGTAATATTCCCTGAGGTGATCACATCATTATTATTTATAAAGTTTGTCTCTGTAGTGTTGGGTCTGCAGGAGATTTGACCTGGTGAAACGTATGGTTCTGTGTTATATGAGTCATCAGTAGTTCTTCTGGCTCTATATAGTTTGAAATAAACCAGATTTGGAACATATTATCTAGAGTTATTATAAACTCTAGTGTTTTAAAGTTGCCTGCCAATTCAGAGTTATATCTGTGTGTTTTTTTCATGGAGTAAGGTGTGGAAATGGGGGAGAAAGACTTGGCAAAAAGGACCCTTCATTGGGAAGACAGCGAGCACAGATGGCCCTGACGGTTGGGGGTGAGGAATTGCGAGCTACAGAAGACATCATAGCTGAAGACAGATTATGAACTTCCCCTAGAAAATGTTGTCTGAGCGAGAGTTAATGGAAGCTTAGGCAGTTATACTGAATGGAAAAATGGCAAAGACAAATACACATAAAGCTTCACATCCAGCTTCTCAAGGTGACATTTTGAAACCCTTAAAACTACCATAGATGATCCAGTGGAATACTGGAATTCTGCTCCTAGTGGTGTGATTGTTATGTTTTCTTTCAATTTTAACAATGCCTTCTAATTGCCACTCTGTGTAACATCTAGCCAGCAGCTGAAGAGCAGATTACCAGCATTAAAATGCTGAAAAGAAGAGCACACAAAAGGATAAAAAATTATCTTTATGGTTGCTCTGAAGAAAATATTTGAAGAAGGTAAAGCATGTCTGCATACCCTTCTCTTCTTCACAACATCAATATTAAAATCCCAGTGACCTATCTGCCAGAGTCTCTGAGTCAGTGTTCAATTTGGAACAGACTCTTTTTTTCTCCCCCATCCCCAATCAAATTTCTCTCTCCTTGTCTTGTTCTCTTGGATTCTACTCTGCTAAATGACAGTTAATTTGACAAATGACTCCTTACTAATAGATTGAGTGTTAATGTAGTCATTAAAAACTAATAACAAGCATTTATTGAATGCTTTCTATATGTCAGGAAATGTATTAAAAGTGTGCACATATATTATCTCCAACCAGGTTAACATTTTCATTTTGAAAGGTAACCTAATAATTTAACTCAAGGAAATGGCCCAAATGGCAGACCTTTGGGCTCCTAGCAGGGGAGAAAGTGTCTATTTATTGGCTAGAAAACATGATGGAGCTTCTCAAATCACATCTGGTGGTCTATCATCTGTTTCATCTATGGCAAGATATTTATTAGAAAGCATATAAAATATGAGTCAGAAGCCCTAGATTAGAGATGAATAGCTTTTATAGACCACGATCTTCAGCCATTGCTTACATTCTCTGGCCCTGTTTCCTCATCCGTAAAAGCAGGGTTATCAATAAGACCTTTATGGTTGTTGTTGGTGATTGATCTCCCTCTCTATTTATTTGTAATTTTAAATGATTCATACATATCTTAGTTATGGGGGTGTTTGCTACAAATGAGGCTCCAGTCTGTTTTTAGGACCCTGAAGGCCAGTTTTGGGATTTCTATGGACATCTTTTCACTACAGTATTTTGGAAGTCTTTAATCCATCCAGGACTTCATCTTATTTAAGCAAGTCATACTAGAATATTTGTCATGATTATTGTCGATTACAATTTAGTTGATGAATGGTTGATACCACCTTGAGGGGGCTCTTCCTAATGAAGTGCTATACTATTTTGTGGACTACTTGAATTCCTTGCTCAGTATGTATATGTTTCTAGACCATGTGGGTTTCTGGTAAGTCTTAGTAAGAGTTTAGATATATGAGCATAGTAATTTTTACTTAAGCTTAAAACCATATCAAACAGTAGCTGCTAAATTATTAACTATGCTAGTGTTACCCAGGCACTTTCAAAAGGACTGGGTAAAATTATTATTATATTTTATTATGCCAGAACTTACAAATTTATTCTGGTTTGGCAAAAAGTAGGCAGCAATACTTTGGGAAATTTGATTCATTTGGGAAATAAATAGAAATGGAATAAGGATTTTTCTCTTTAATTTCAAGATGTTTTGCTCATCTAGTTAGGAAATTTTGCTCATTAATCTGATAGGTCCATGTTAAAGGAAATGAAATATGCTCTGGATAATTTTTATCGTCACATATTTAGTAAGAGAAGTGGTTGATATTTCTCACTAGTTTGTTAGTAATGATAGTATGAGAGATAGATTATTTTTTAGTGTGTATCAATTTCTTATACAGGCTTGGAAGCTATTCTCAGTATGGCTGGATCTGTATTCTAGCTTTGGTTTCTAGATCTTTCCACTCTCCGTCTCTCATGCCATGCATTCTGTACCAAAGTAGGCAACTTGTTCTGCCTCCTTTCCTAAAAGATGTGTGAACATCCCTGAGGTTGTGTTATACTTACCCTTTCATCCACATCATCTTGCTCATACACTGCATCAAAACATTCAGAATGATCTGCGGCTCTGACAGCACAGGACAGCACAGTTCCTCTGGTCTCCATCTTTACCTGACAAAATGCTACCCAAGTGTCAAGGTTCTTCTTAAAATTCATATTTCAGTTTTTTTAGAGCCAAACTTAATCTTTCCAAATGCTGGTCTTAATTAGTGTATTTTCTATTTTCATGATAAGATACTGAGAATATTAATAAACTTAGTAAGTGGTAACTTCTTTGAGAATAAATATAGTGACATATACTAGCATGGTTCCTGACTGCACTGTTGCACTCCACTGAATTTCCAGGAGTGGTGCTGGATAGCTTAAATTTTCAAGGGAAACAGCGAGAGTTGACATCTGTTGGCCACTGCATGAACTACAAGCTGGAGGTAGTTCATAATTTCCATATTAGATCACACTATATTCTTTTCAATGAGGTCACACTTTGTGAAGCTGAGTTTGTGATGATTGTGGTGGTAAAAAAATACAAAAAAATTGGGGCGCCCAGGTTGAGTGTCCGACTCTTGGTTTTGGCTCAGGTCAGGATCTCAGGGTCCTGGGATCAAGCCCCATGCTGGCTCCATGCTCAGCGGGGAGTCTCCCTGAAGATTCTTTCCCTCTGCTCCTCCCCCCATTCTCTCATGTGCCCATGCTTGTGTACTATCTCTCTCTCTCTCTCTCAAATAAATAAAATAAAACTTTAAAAGAAAAGCAAAAAAATTAATGTGGGGTATTAATACCTTTAGTTCTATAAGGGTAGTGGTGTATTCTGATCCTAATATCTGAGAATCTGTGCTGAGTCAACAGGCATATACATCCTATTAGTAAATACAAATAAAGTTTAAAAATACTATGTTTTCTTTCAGTATTATTTATTATTTTTCAAATGGCTATTAAGTTGTTATGATATAATAGTTAATACATTGGTAGGACCTAATTACTTAATACATGAAACTTACAGTTATTTCTTTCTTCTCCCTGAGTGAGTGCTGTGAAAAAAACCTAATGAGACACCAAGGATGCTGTGAACCAAGAAAGTTTGGGAACCTCTGGTGTATTCCATGTTTGTACTTTTTCAGTACCTATAGTGCCTTATATAGTAGATATTCAGTCAGCTTTTTTTTTATTTGGAATAACTTAGGCCCATGACACAGTCATGACTTTATTTAAATAGAATTTTACTTCTGCTTGACATGAATAAAACATATGGAAGATTTCAAAATGAGAAAACAGCAAGCATCAAACACCACACACATGCATGGGTCCATGCTAGGTACATTAGTTGTGAGATGTAGTAAGAATTTTCCCTCATAGAGTTCTCCAAATTTGGGTCATTATTAAATGATCTTTTCATGTCACTTCTCTTAATAAAAAGATTTTTCCATCTATCCAGACTCTTCAATGTCTGAGACGATAAAAGAAAAAAGAAGATATTTGACCTACGAGCAGATGCATGGCATAAAAAAGATTTCATTAGTAAAGGTAAAGACAGCATTAGTCCGAGCATAGGCAGTTGATGTCGTCAATGAGGGCCACCCAATAGGGCTGCTACAAGTTTGACTTTAAGGGAATCTTGAGAAAAACTGCCTCCACAAAGTCATAGTATTGATTACCCTTTATTTATCATCAAATATCAGGTAAATTATACCCACAAAATATCCACACAGACTATTACAATGCGAAGCACATTGATGAGTTAGCCCCAAGAAGTTTCTTATATCTAGCAGAAATAATTTCCGGAAGAATCTGTGCATGTACAATGAATTAAATATACAGGGGCAGAGGAATTTCTTATTCTCTGAGATGGGAAAATTCCCCTGTCTGAGGCACTTGTGAGAAAGGACAGTCCAGAGCAGGGTATCTTGGGAGATTAGACTGAATAGCCAAGATGAGTGGGTCTTGTCATGGACAGATGGGCAGAAGAAAGTAGAGAGGAGCCAGGGAGAGGACAGGAGAACACAAAAATCACACTTCACAGATTTTACAGTTTTGCCTCAGGCCAGCCCTGGAGCTACCAGACAGTTTGATTGTCATTTAAAATCTGAATTCCTGGTTTATTTAAAAGAATGTGAACCTTAAAATACATCCTTACCTTCCTTTGCAATGGTTTCTGGGGGCAGATTGGGCAAATGAAAGCTTTCTTGCACATAACTTCTTGAGGTCATCCAATATTAAAACTTTGCAGAATCTAATATTTTCTGTTATTGCTCAAAAAATATCCGTTGCCCCTGTACAATTTTGTTTTAATGAATTATGAAATCTTAATCAAGAAAAAGGGAAAGAGAAAAGAGGGAGTTGTTGCATCTCTTAGGAAAACGATTTGGGTAGTGAATGTGCTATTTTGACTATTCTTGCATGAGTTAATTTTGAAGTTGGAAGCAGTTATGTGTGCAGTTGATTCTTTTTGAATAACCCAAATAAGGCTGTTAGGTGCTATAGTCAGTTAACAATGGGCTTATTGTTATTAAGAAAATTTATCTAAAACCTGGAAATAAAGCAAAAAGTCCATGTCCTTTCAATGTTAAATTGGGATATTGTTTAACAGCGTTTAACGTTTATTAAATAACAACGTTTATTAAATAACACCGTTTATTTAATCATTTGGGGAATGCACATTTGTTTGACTTTGCTATTTACTCTTTGGTTGGAGTCCAGACACTAAGAAGTAACATGATAACTTGAGGATGTCTTCCAATAAAAGAGATAATCTCAAAGGTTACAGTTTTATTACTCTATAGGGCATTAATTAATTTTATGTCTATTACCAAGCTAATTTCAGTGTTCCTTTGACTGATTTACTATATATATATACATCAGCATTTCTAAGATGCTTCAAACCACCATTATCATCTTCCTGGTTCTTTCTTTAATTAATAAGTTGAATAAAACATTAAGGGCATAGTTATTTCTATGTTCGCATGAGAGTCATGTTTTTAACTTTTTGAGAATTATACTGGGATGCCAATTGGATGGATAATCTTTGCAACATTCTCTGATCCACCTTTTTAAATAAATCAGATCTCACGTTATTAGCTGTTTAGAATTCCAGACAGGCTTAAACTGTAACTTCGACGAGGAAGAAGTACTCATTAGAAAAACTGCCTATGCAATTCAAGTTATTCGTGTGTGTTGACCATATGTTTTCTGGCCAGAAACGATGCCTTTTAACTGGAATATATGTTGTATCCCTAAAGCGGACATCACATTATCTTGGCAACTAAATGAAGCATATCAAGGGGATGGAAGTGGTAGGGAATGAAACTGGTAATTGCTGAGTGCCTACCGCACTCCAAACAGTTGTTATTCATGCTCTAGTTTAACTTTTAAAATGGCCCTCTATGGTGAGATTATTATCCCACTGTATAGAGGAGAAAATGAAATTCAAAGAGGGAAATTTCCTTGGCTAGATAACATCCTATGGGTCAAACCCAGGTTTGTCTGATGCTAAAGTTATGTTCTTTCTACTGCTGTGGAACTGGATCTGAGCATTCTTTCCATGACATGAGCCAGACACTAGGAGATCAATAGGAATACTCAATGACTCATTGAAATCATCACTTCTTCCCCCTTTGCAAGCAATCAGAAATTTTGGTCAAGAATTTATAAGGATATATTCTTTTTTTCCCTTTATTTATTTGAGGGAGAGAGAGAGAGAGAGCAGAGGGAGAGGGACAGGCAGACTCTGCACTGAGTACTGATGCAGGACTTGATCTCAAGACCCTGAGAGCATGACCTGAGCTGAAATCGAGAGTCAGATGCTTAACCAACTGAGCCACCCAGGAGCTCCAATAAGGATATTTTCAGTACTGTGCCACCAATAACCGCCAGAGTTGATCATACATAAAACTAGAATGAGTGGTCAAATGAAGTGAATGAAGGAGAATCATAGGATAATTTTGAGGCAAGAGCTTCTTTATAACGAAGTATTTTACAGCAGGTTTCAGCTTTCTAATATTAAAGACTCTCTTCTAGGCATCCAATATGGGGAACTTCTCATCATGTTTATTTTTGGTGATGTTAGTGCTGGGTCCCATTATGAAATTCGAAGACATGAATCTCCTCTATTCCTGCCTCAGAGTATCCGTGGGTGGACACTTGCTGATTTGGGCCAGGTCAATATGTCTCTCTTTCCTGAGATTCTGAAACTTTACATGGATGGATGTAAATATATGGGGGGGGGGGGGGCAATAAGAGGCCAATCTCATGGCAGTGGCCAAGGACCTGCATGGACCAAACTATTTCTGCAGAAGGACATTTTCTATGGCCGTGACTAGGCTTATCTTTTGGAATTCCCTGGGTGTGGCTAAGACAGCTAACACACCCACAGCACCTGCCCTCTTACTCATTTTGTTCATGACTGCCAATTACAGACTTAAATTTCCATCCTTGCTTATAACTAGGTGTGATCAAATGACCATGTTTCAGACAGTGGGATGTGAGCAGAAGTGAGGAGTTTAACCCCCAGATCATTTCCTTGCCCTTGCTCTCCTTTCTTCGTCCATTTCTGCAGACTTAAATGAGGTCATTGTAGCAACAAAAGTCTGACCTTGCAAAAAAGGACAATATCTTTGGGGATGGCTGAGCAACAAAATGGAAGGGACCTGTACCCTTGATCGATGTTGTGGAAAGGACTACCCCAACTTTATGGACTAGCCTGATTCATATGTAAGGAAGAAATTAAGGCCAGCAAGCATACTCCACAGTATTTGGGCATTTCTTTTTTTAGCGGCTGAGTCTCCACTCTACCTAATTAATACATTTAGATTCTTCCCATTATGTTTTATGCTTGACCCCTGAGGCTCCATCACTTCTGTATATTTCCAATATCCCTCCAGTGAAGTCTCTTTAGATTAATATATTCAAATTTGGTTTTTGTTGCTTACTGCTAAGAACTCTGACCTATATGATTTCCATTGTAATATCACTTACAGTACTTTTTAGTTTCTTCTGAAGCCTCAGCTACAGTAATCAGGGCTCTTTGCTGATTGTTTTCAGTACATCAATGCCAGAACACTAAGCTCTCTCTCAACAGACCTGCATTTACTAACTATGAGTTTAATAAACATGTGGACAGCTGTCATCATCATGCTTCATAGCTCTCAAGAAAACTATTAAAAAGTTGGCACAAACCACCATGAATATCCTGAGTTGAACTGTTGGAAAAGGTTAGGTGAACAATATGCTGAGTCCATCAGCATCTCAGGGACCAGTCTTGAGTCTCTGGTCTCCACTGGTTAACACTGTACCTGATACAGAGTTGATGTCTAGGGAATATATGCTGAATTATTTATTGAATCTGTCATTGCATTATCAGGAATAGGAGGAAATAAATCCCTCTGAGTTTCTAATTAGGCAGCTTATCAGAAGTTATTTTAAAAATCCACATGTCAACATAGATAAAGACATAAAAGCAGAACATAATGGATTCTCTCTGTACCTATATTTTCTGCAATCTTTAGCAGAACTACTCCTTAGGCTGGGTGTCTTCATCCTTCTCTAGGCTGCTTTCTGCCCCAAAAGGCTGGCCTTCTGGTCCACATTGATAGGGCTCCTGGGTCCTTTGCTTCCTATTGACTTCCCATTCTTCAGAGGGCAGACTTGGGGGACAGAGAAGTGAGTGAGGAAAGTGAGAGGTTTCTTACCTGAAGGACATGCTCCTTTTAAGGGTTCCAACTCTTCATAAACATCTCTCCATCAGGGGCTGAGTGACTGCTCCCTTAACTCACCTCTTAGGACCTAGGACTGGTGGCAGCTCAGATACTATTAAACCTGCACAAGGCACTGTCCCTTTGATTCCCCTACAACCACAGTCTTATAATAATCATTTTGTAGATAAACCTTCTTTGAGTTATTCTAATTTTTGTGTATGTTATTGTTTCCTTTTGGATCCCTGGTTGATACTCTTTTTATTCCAAATTTGGAATGATAAGTGTTCAATTAGCTAGGATATAAACTAACAAAGAGACCCAGCATACAATGGCTTAAAAAATACTGGAACTTATTTCTCCTTCATGTTGCAGTCAGAGGAAAGTGGGCAGTGTAGGCCTGGAAAGAAGCTCTGTGTTCCCTGACACATGTCTTCCACTGGGTAGATGGATCCAAGTGAGTGCCCTGGTCTCATCTCACTGTCTCCCAGCCAGCAGTAGTGAGGGAAACAACCAGGGGAACTCGTACTCTATCCTTTGAAGAGTAAGACCCCATTACCTTAGTGTCATGGCTGCAGTTAGGTGACAGAAAGGCTGGGAAATTCAATCTTTCTTTGGGCAACATGTGCCCTGCTGACATTCTATTACTATGGAAGCAGAGGAAATTGTTCTGGGGAGGTGACTAAATTAAGTCCAAAGGCTCATTTTATTTCAAGAGGAGGCAGTCAGACACTGACTATACCCCAGGGATACAATATTCAATAAGATGCTTCTTCTTTTCAATGAATAATGACCTAGTTATAGAAACAGGCACTAAGATAATTTCAACCCAGTATATGGGACAAGAAAAGGGTCTGGTGCAAGTGCTACAGGAGCACGGGGAGGACAGTCAACCCAGGTTTATAGTTCCGTAAAGGCAAAAAAAAGTAGTATTTGAGCTGTGCTTGAGACCAGGATCACAAACTGTTGCTTTGTTGCCAAATTAATCACCAGTGAAATTGCCAGTCCTTCAATGGAGAAGAATCCAACACAATGTAAAGGTTGGCCTGCTCCTGTTGTAAAGCTCCTGCTCTCTGATGAAAACTGACCTAAGTGGATCTTTCTGCATGATGTGGCCATAGCTTTTGCACCACAGCACAAAGGACACCCACTCACTTAATCCTGAGCTTTACTGATTTACCCTGAGGTCATGACCTGAGTCAGTAGAAACCAGAAGTGGCCTGGAATAGAAAGAGAATTATTTTCAGGTTTGGCATCCTCTGTGCAGCCAGAGAACAACCTAGTATGGGAACAACCCAACTCTTCCTGGCCTCCTTTTGAGAAAGTCAGGGGCTGTTGGGCCAACCTGCACAACAAAGTACGTTGAGCTGTTGTTCTCATTCTCCCTGTGCATTCCAAAAGCAGAATATCTGGGACCTAGAGTGACCATGTATCTTAGAAAGGAACAGTGACCTTCATTCGTTCAAATATATTTATCAAATGTCTGCTACATACGACCATGAGAGGAGCTTAGGAGTTTCTCCTAATCCCTTATGTCCTTATAATAAATCTTGATTTATATAAGGAAAATTGTCCATATCTCTTCTTTGCCTTTAGAAAATGAACTTCTATATCCTTTCAGATCTATTTCTATAAACATAACTATTAGAGGCAGATTTTCAAACTGGGCTCTGTTGACCCTGAGACTCAAATAATTTCCTCCAGGACCATGGCAGAGGGGTGGGTGAGACTGAGTGGGTGCAGCTCTAGATCTCCCAAGCCCACTCTGCTGGAGGTACTTCACTTTCACTGGTATTACAGATTAGGATTCCATATCACCTTTCTTAAACAAAATAGAAAATAGAGGGTTGGGGATATAGACAGAGTTCTTGCAAGTCACTGATTGTTTGTTTACAGCTGCATTTGGACTGTTCTGAGTTTTGCTCCCCCTATAAGGGCCAAGACTCCCCATATTAAGTTTTCAGACTCCTTTGCCAATGGACTTCAGGATGGGTTTAGCTAGTTGGGGCTCTGCAGTGGAGAGAGCATGGGAGATGAGGAGAGAAGTCACTCCAGCAGCAGTGATGGTGATGGAAGCCATGCAGAGAGTGACAGGGGGGTGACAGTAGGACAATAGCAGTAATCTGATTACACAGGCTCCTGGGTTCCACAGAGGCATCTCATATCCTCCCATGGAAAGTCCCTTGGTGGAAACTGATCCTGGGCTCTCAGTAATGTGTTCTACTATTTTGCATGGCTAGCCCATAACTATAACCAATACCTGTATTTAATCCTCTCTGTTGGAAATACCTGTAGTGGTTTCTGTTTTCCTATTTGGATCCTGACATATTCAAACAGAGTGGGTATGTATTGATTGTTCAAACAAATACAAAAATAAAAAAGAATTGAAAACAGTTACTATAAAACAATGTCACTCAATCAGGGTTTCTTCAAACACTGCTGGATTTTAATCTGTTATGAGAAATGGGGGAAGATAAAAGCTAGTGCCTTGAGCATTGGGCATGATGGAAAGCTTATATTTTAGACTCAGCTGCCCCTCCACTGATGGTTCATAGTCCCTGGGAGAGACCCATATAATTAAACATGCATGTCTGCAGATCTACACTGGACAGGGAGTGATGATTTTGCCAGTACAACTGCTGGTCTAGACACCACTCACATATAAAGACAGTCTCAGCAATGGATTTCTCTCACTGGCCATTGGATTATTTACTGTATGAATGAGGAGAAAGGTGGAGGAATGTTCTGTGTGCCCAGGAAACTGTGGTGGGTTATGTCCCTTTAAAATACATGTATCTGTCCACCATAGTGATTTAAGATTGAGCTTACCCAAATTGGATCCACCAGCCCCATGTCCCCATGACCAAACTCCACTGAAGGTATAATCATCATCTATTGATTGTTCTCCACTGCTCCAACACAATGTTCAAGATGCCATGGGTATATTTATCAAAATTAGAGCATGTTTAGGTATCCCTTGGAAATAAAATTGAACTGAATTAGAAGTAGGTGAGATAAAGCACAAAATCGGTCAGAGGCAAAATTTGTACAAAGGAGAGACAAGAGGTGTGGGGCATGACCATGTAAAGTCTGACACTTAAAAGCTGAGGTAATTGAAGTACAATTGATCACAAAATAATGGAGTTCATCAGCCTAAGAAAAGAGAAGAGAAGGGCCAGAGCTGAAAGGATAAAATAACCATGAAAAGCAGAGTTAGACCAACACCAGGGGTCAGTGAATAAGTTCTAATGGACTCCAAAATGAGAGCTAACAGGAGGTCAGCTTCCCTGAAGCCTTCTGAAAGGTATATTAATTCAAAACTGAGATGAAAGAGAAACCAATAGTCCCAAAGTGTAAGGAAAATAATGAAATATCAATATGTGTGTGGCGGGAAAGTTTAAGAGTCTGAAAATGAACAGGCCATCAGGATACAATGGGAAAAATTACAGAGAAACAAATAGCATCTGAGAAGCAGGGGAGAGATGAGGGGTAGTGTCTGAGAGTTTCATAAAGAACAACAACAACAAAAAGTTGTGATAGATGGAAGGCAAGATCTAGAAAAGTGCAGTTTCATTTTCTTTCTCACAGTATAATCCTGCAAATTTCAGCAAACAAGGCGGGGCCTGGCATTCCGGCATTCTTATCGGGGACATTGCTCTCACTTGGTTAATGGCTGACAGTGCCCCAAACAGGAACACTTTTGAGAGTAAAATGGGGTGCTATCCATAACTACACTGGATGACAGGCATAAACAGGAATGGTCCCATGCCACTAGGATGTCTGGTCATTCCACTTCTGGGGAGACGTACACACCAGAATGGTTACAGTGAAAATGGCTAAGGTAGAATATGGACAGAACCATGGAAATGTGGGTCCAAAACAAAAACAAAAACAAACAAAAACAAATGGCAGATCTGTTCTGTTCTACTTTTTTCTTCTAGCATAGTGAATGCAAATGGCATCAAGTTGAAAAGCTCAGCCTTCCCAGGAGGTGGGAAGGGAATACCAACTCCTTTTAATTCTGGAGCAGCTAGTTGGACCAAGTAATACTGAAGGCCCAGCCAACAGTCATGGTGATGAAGAAGATTAAGGCTAGGTTTCAATAGCTAATGCTTGAAAGAATAAACAAGGATAAGGACCAAGAGGAAAGTGAGAACAAATTGCGAGAAAGACGACCTGACAGCATGCCCTTTTGGTACTATTAATTGACCTAAAGGTGTCTCGGGGATTAGGAAGACATGCTTCTGAAACTCCTTTATTTGGCAAGTATTTGAGGAGAGCTTACTATGTGTGAGAAAATGAGCTACAAGTACAGAAATGTTGCTCTCATCTCAGAGCTCTGGTCATCTGGCAGAGAAGGTGGATGTTTAACAAGTGTTATAAAAAGAAGCATGATGATAGTGATGGCAGTAAGTGTCATGGCGCATAGTGCAGGGGAAGGAGGCAGGAAAGGCTCCTGGAGGGAAGAGTGTCTTCTCTCCCTTTCTCCCACTCTGATTACCTATTCATCCCTTAATTATTTGTTAACACTAGATTATTGGCTAAATACGAATGAACTACAACCTGTATATGCATTCCTTAATCTTTAAGAACTCTGAAGAACAACTGCATGGGGGGCAGCCCAATTTGGAAAATCTGACAGTAGTTGGTAGAAAGGTCCTGATCATGATCAGCCTGGGGCAAACTAGTGAATTCTGCTGAACTGTATCTTTGACCTGTCTTCTTTAAAAGTTCCTACATTCTCCCACTTCTCAAAATTTCTACCTTAGTTATACTGACAGTGCTTCCCAGTTCCATGGGGGCATCTCTGACTCTTCTTTGTTATTGGATACCCAGATTTCTACCCTACGTAGTCAGTCCTTCATGCTCTAGAGGTGTGCCCAACTCACCCCCTGTTCTTGTCCCTGCAAAATACTAGCTTCTGCTGGGTACCAGGCAGTATCACCAGAGAAAATATTTGTACATATTGATAGTTGCCAAAGTGAGGGTGTGGGAGGCAGAATTTTAAAGATGTACCTCTAAGACGCCTGTCCCCCACATATTCAAACTCTAATCCAGGTGCTCTAAGGGGAATTTGCAGATGGAATTAAGGTTACTAATTACTAACCAGTTGACCTTAAAATAGGGAGATTGTCCTGGATGATCAAGGTTGTCTCAGTGTAATCAGGGAAGAGAAAGGCAGAAGAATTTAAAAGATGTGGTAGAAGCGGGAGGCAGAGGAACGACAAGGCAAAAGGGAACAGGTTTCCTATGTGCTTAGAAGCAGATTCTTCCCAGAGCCTCTTGATAAAAGCCCAACCTTTTGACACCTTGAGAGACTTGGGGCATAGAAACCAGCCAAGCCCACTGGAATTCCAACCTATAGAACTGTGAGGTAATGCACTTGTGTTGTTTTAAGCTGCAAAATTGTGGTAATTCATAGGGCAAAAATAGAAAAGTAATCCAGAGGGACAGATAGTAGATCAACATCTTGAAGGCCACATCAACATCTTATTAACCCTGAATATTGATGCCCAGCATACTTCCTGGTAGAGAGTTGACACACAGACATGTTTAGAACTGAATACTCAAAGCACACAGAGGCAGAGAGAAGGGTTAGCATCATGGAATCTGAAGCCTGTTTGCCTGGGATTATATCCCTGCTCTACCATATTTAGACGTGTGGCCTTACACAGGTTCCTTACCTCTCTGACTCAAATTCTTAATTTATAAAATGAGGATAAGTAATAGTACTTTAATCACAGGGTTGTATCAATTAAGCTGCATGTGAATAAATGTGAGCAAGTGTGTTTGTGTGTGTGTGTGTGTGGTGTATAATGAGCCTAGGATATAACAGCTAAAATATAAACACTAGCAAGCATTTTAATACTGTAACTGTGATAATTATCATGCTGTTCCTTTGTGTCCTGACCCCTGTTTGGCCATGCATCTAATCTATTTGGGGGCAGAGCTACTGTTCCTTTGTTCGCTGCCACATCATAAATACCGAGCCAAACACATGTACTAAGTTCTCAGTAATTACTTTTTCATGAATATATGAATGGAAAATGAATAACATCATGTACAAACTACACAGATAGGCAAAGTCAGCAGAGAATGTTAGATGTGAAAGGTATAGGAATTGACCTGTGTTTTCCTGAAGCTATTTTTTTTTTTTTTTGGGAAAAAAATTCTGATATAGGCTTGTTTTCTCATTTTTCTGTTCTGATAGCTGTGCAGCATATTAAAAAAATCGATTTCAGGTCAAGTTGGTGAAGTAAGTTCACAATTTGATGTGCCTTGCTGCTCTAAACATAGAGAACCAATAGAAAAATAAAAAGAGATATGCAAAACACATAAGGAACCTTGAAAATACGATAAACATTTTCTGGTGCAGACACAGATCAGAAATGGAAAATGTTTGGTGGTGAGAGTCCTAGGCAAGCTGTTTCCTGGGTCTGGAAACCTGTAATGGTGACTAGAGATCAGCGCCTGAGCATTCAAGAGAATTTAAAATGCTCTTCTTGTGTTCGGCCCCAAACTAGGCTTATCCCTTGAATCTGAAAGATGGTTTGGGACAGTTCCCCCTCAGCCAATGACAGACATAAGAGGAACTGTGGAAGCACATTGCTTAGGGCTACAACTTTATAGAAAGCTCTAACCTAGACACAGGGAAGGCAAAGACATCATGACAGCCAGGACTTGAAGCAGGCTTGCCTCTTGTGTCCTTGATGTCCCTATTATTTCTGAGGCATGTCTTCATAAGATCTAAGTCCAAACATGGGCAGCTTCTGATAAGGAAGGAGCAGAGAAAAACAAAAAAATAAAAACAGTCCAACACAAAACTAAGAAAGCCAAGAACAGCAACAACAAAAAAGAAAACAAAACCAACAATTAGAATGTACATTCACTCCTGACGAGCTTAATGTTATATAGCACTGTCCGGGATGCTCAGGGAGGTAAATGCAGGGATGACATTCATAAAACTAACAAGAAATTATGAAGCTAATTCAGGCCAATATAAAACTAGAAAAATAGTTATGGAAAACAACTATAAATCTTGGAATATTTAGACATTGAAATTATTAAAAAAAAGACCTCAATACTGGCATAAGTCTCACTTTGACATAGATGGAGAATTAGGGAATTGGAAACTAATGCTAAAGAACTCATCCAGAATGTAAGCAGGGGACAAAAAAAAAAAATTAAATACCTGAAGAGCAGGAAGGAATAAGGATGTTCAATTGAGGAGCTCTAAATTACATCTAATTGAAGTTTTGAAGAAAAATGGTAGATGAGATGAAGGAGAAGCCATGTTTGACGATATAAAAACCATGTATTTTCAGATTGAAGAGAGATGAAGTATGCTGATTCTGAGCAGGATAAATAATAAATAATCTACTAACACATTGTGACAACCTCCCTGAACTCCAGTCCTGGGCATCTCACATCAAACAGTATGTGCATTCTCTAGGACAATCATTTCTCCATTCCTCACCTCAAGTCTCCAGTCTGATAACCTCTTTCCTCACATGCAATTCATTAGCTTCCTTCTTTTTTCCTGAGAAAATATAATTCATCAGAAGAATTTTGTGTATTAATCACAAAATCTATCCCCTTATCTTGATCTATACCCACACATTTTGCCTTCCCGCCTTTTCCAAGAAATGAGCCATCAGTACCCCCATCAAGTTAACCTTCCCATTTTGCCTCAGATCTCTCTTCTTCAAGATGTCTTTGTTGCCAAAGTTCTCTCTCTTCAACACCATCATTCTTCTACTGAACCAGTCCAATCTGAATTCAACATGCTGCACTTTCTCCCTTCTTAAAATTACCCTCCCTTAAAGGAAATTAAAAAACGGTGAGTTGCTACTGCACAAGAATAGCTAAAACCCAGACAACACAGAATGTTCCCTTTCAGGCACATTCTGACCTCAGGACCTTCGCACTTGCTAGTTCCTCTGCCTAGAACACTCTTTCCCTAGATATCTGCATAGCTTAATCTTCTTTCTACTTTTTCAGATTTCTATCAGCCTTATCCTTTAGGCCTTCCCTGACCACAGGATATGAAAGTGTATCCCCATAATTCTTTATCTCTTTTACTTTGCTTTTTCTTAACACTTATCCATATCTACAATTTTATCTATTTATTCATTTGCTTATGGTCTCTTTCCCCATACTAAAAGCCAAGCTCCATAAAAACAAGGCTTTAATATATTTTGTTTGCTGCTATAACCATAGAACCTAGAAAGTGGAGGGCATATGGAAGATACTCAGTAAATTTTTTTTTTAATTGAGATATAATTGACCTATGACAGTGTGTATGTTTAAGGTGTATAATATGTTGATTTGATACCTTTATATTTTGCAATATGATTATCATCATTAAAGTGAAACAGCAGAATACTAAAAATAAAGGGACAATCTTGAACTCTAACAGAAAAATTATCTTAAAATTAATAACTTTTCAGCACATCTCATGAGTAACTATAGATGTGTGAATATAAGGGGGTAATAACTTCAAAATATTGAGGAAAATAACTATTAATGTAAAAATTACTTTATATGCAGTTATGTCCTGATTTATGAGAGAGCAAAATGAAGACAAATTCAGAGATACAGAACTAAGAGGGCCTATGTTTACTAAGAGGCCAATTAAAAATATACTTAAAAAAAATTTTTTTTAAATAAGCCATTTTATTAATCACGGTCTTTTTTTTTTTTAAAGATTTTATTTATTTATTTGACAGAGACAGAGACAGTGAGAGAGGGAACACAAGCAGGGGAGGGACAGAGGGAGAGGGAGAAGCAAGCTCCCCGCTGAGCAGGGAGCCTGATGTGGGGCTCGATCCCAGGACCCTGGGATCATGACCTGAGCCGAAGGCAGACGCTTAATGACTGAGCCACCCAGGTGCCCCAAAATATAGTTTAGTAAAACGAAATATCAGGTCAGAGGGAAGACCCCAGGATACAAGAAATTAAGATAAGCATCATTTTTTATAAGTTAGTAAATTTGTTTAAATAATAATTACAAAAATTGCAATAACTAGTTTTACAAATAACAATAACAACAGTAACAATAAAAACAAAGCTAAAGCACCAAAAACTAAACTAAAACAAAATAAGGGCCCATGGAAGAGGGAAGCTTTATGAGCTATTAAACCATGCTTAAGTCTAGACTATATTTGAGAAATGGATAAAAATAACGACTAACTTTAGATTTTTGAGGGGGGTAATTTAATAGATAAATGTATTTTTAAAGACTACTAATGGTAACCTTAAAGAAAAGGAATATTGTTTATAGCCTCCCAAAGAGCAAATGAGGAAAAAGGGTGGGGGACCAGAACTTTACTAAAAGATTAAGAGGTGTATTTAAAAAGTAGAAAGGAAAAAAAAAAAAAAAAAGAGTAAGTCACAAGCACTTAGGCTTAAGTAAAATATCTCAGAAACCACAACAGATGGAAAAATATTTAACTAATTAATAACCGTCACATTGGTTTAAAATAAAAAAAAAGCAGATGATGAAGGGGCAGTTTTGCTCGGGACGCACACGCAGAGACGGGTGCATGCGCACTCCGCGGAGGTGAGAGAAAACGGGAATAAAGACAGGCGTAGGAGATATTACAGGGCTCTGCCCAGATTTATCCGGATCTCCATCTAGGATCAGTTTTTGTTTTTGTTTTTCTGGAGAGGGAAGAAGGAAGAGAGAGGATGGTATTAGAGATGATTCACATAGCAGCTTCAATTCTTTCCATGATGGTGTATTACTCATAAAAAAGAAATATGAAGCAAACATGGCAAAATATTAAGGACAAACGAAGCAGGATCATGCATTCATTGGTATTCATTGACCCTCTATTCTTGTCTATACGTTTGGGATAATTTATAATTCGAAATAAGGAAAACAAACGTTGAACTAAGAAAAAGTTTCTGGTAATTTAGATGTTCTCAAAATTGGTTTTCTAAGTTTTCAATAGTGTGAATTTGAAGAAAGGTTGATGCAGAAGAGGAAAGTATATGTGATTTGAGGAAATTAAATCTTCCTAAGTTCTTGTAAGCAGTCTCATATACCATTTAAGTTGCAATTGTTGGCTTCTCTGAACCTCAGGCTCCTCTTCATTAAAGCCATTGCTATACCAAGATTATCCCAATGTCCCTGCTGTGACATGCTCGTTCTGTGGTCATTTTTACACAAAGGCATTTGACAAATGCCAATGTGAGAAAACCCAGATGGGAAAATACCTTTTCCAACTTTGGCTCCCTTGCTGCCTTTGTGGAGAAATTTACTTCTAGCTTCTACATTTCTCTTCTAATAATGCATGCTTCTTATCTATTTGATTATTTACTTTTTAAAATCATCAACTATTTAGGGACTGGCTGATATTGGATGTAGCAAACATTTTCTCTTGTCTTAAAGACCATTGATGGTGAATTACTTGAGAGGAGGCAAATGAGGTGAAATGTATCACAAATTCTGAGACATTCATGTTGGGGTTAAGGTGAACAGATTATTTTCAGGAGGCAGAAGAAAGCAACAACAGTACTATTAATACTAACAATATGTTGAGGAGTGGTGATATTAACAGATGCCACCAGCCAGAAACTATGCTAGGAGCCTAGCATACATTGTCTCACTTAATTCTTATAACAATTCTGCAAGGCATGTATTATCATCCTTAGGTAAGGAGGCTAAGCCAAGAGTTCCAACAACACAAAAACAGAAAGAATCAGTCCTTAAGCATTATATTATAGGATGGCATGTCCTGTAGTACGCCACACTGGCAACACTCAGCCTTGGATGCTCCAGAGCTTGACCAGTATGGTCTAGCCCACTGAGCTTTCGTCCCTTCCCCAAATGATGAGATCTGTCTGGCATGATTTTAAAAAGTGTTAGTTGGTACTTGCTTGGGGAAATAGATATATTATCTTCTGATGTCTCCTCGATTGACACCCATCAAAAATGGTATCCACTTTTCCCATATGAAACTCTGGACTTGAAAATACAGATCTTCATTTGGAGGCCATAGGAATTATGATAAATAAGCGGGATATGTTTAAACAGTAGGGTTTTTCATCAAAAAACATTGTAAAGAGATGAAATGTTTACACAAATCATTGTTTACTTCCTTTTCTGAAATATTAAACCCTGTAATGTGGGAAGAGCCATCATGTATAAAACATTGTGAAGAATGAGAGATCATCTTCTCCTACTATCATTGATTCTGAGCCAAGATTTCACAAACTTTTGAATCCATTTGTAAATTACAGAAAAAAATCTCATGCATGCCTTCAGATGGTTTTACGTTTTATACAGTTTTTAATTAATTCATTATCTTAAAAATTCTTAAATATTAGCACAGTTTTTGGGGCACCTGGGTGGCTCAGTTGGTTAAGCGTCTGCCTTCAGCTCAGTTCATGACCTCAGGGTTCTGGGATTGAGCCGTCCTGCCCTGTGTCTGGCTCCCTGCTCAGCGGGGAGTCTGCTTCTTCCTTTGCCCCTTCCCCCTGCTTGTGCGTGTGCTCTCTCTCTCTCAATTAAATAAATAAAATCTTAAAAAAAATAGCATAGTTTTAAGATAATTTTATAAAATTTACCTTACTACAATATTTAGTAATATTTATCTTGTGATTCTTTGTTTTCTTCATTAGGTTTCTTCATTAGGTTCTTATAAAATCCTGAGGTTTATCTTAAATGTCTAAGAGAAAGTGTGATTTGTCAACAAATAATCTTTTTTTTTTTTTTTTTTTTTTTTTTTTTAGAGATTGAGAGGGGAGGGGCAGTGGGAAAGGGAGAAAGAGAATGTTAAGCAGGCTCCATGCCCACCGCAGAGCCTGATGCAGGGCTCGATCTCATGACCCTGAGAGACCTGGGCCAAGATCAAGAGTCAGATGCTTAACCAACCAAACCACCTAGGTGCCCCAACAAATAACTCTTTTTAATGACATTATATGAAGTTTGAGTTTTGTGACTAAAAATGTATTAATGTATAGATTGAAAGCTACCTGCTTCTTGCAGCATCAAAAATAAAAATCTGCTTTATTACCTTCCATCTGGAGTTCCTCCATTTTTCTTTTTAAATACCCATTCAGATTAGTCCTTCTTTGTGTTTTTTTTTTTAAGTCATGAAATTAGAGAGAAGAGCCTCTGTTTTGCAGGGGCTTCCATGAATTCGTTTCAGATGTGGCTAGTCTTTATTTTAAGGCTTGAAAAGTTAGATTGTCACCATTCTTCTCTTTAAAAACTTTTTTTTAGTAAATTACTGGAAACATCTTCCTTTGCTAGATGAGAATTCCAGTCTTTTGAATACAGATATGATGAAGATGATCATGAAGCACATTTGCAAAATGATTTTCTTTTTAGTAGTTTTCATTAACTTGTTTTTCCACATCAATGTTCTTCCTATTTCTTGTCTTTGACCAAGTATCCCTAATTGAAACAAATGGAATATGACTTTGAATAAACATAATTTAAATTTGCAGAATGGTTAGAGCCAGTTTTGTAGCTGGTTGCCCTGGTTGATTCCAGATCCAGGCATGAGACACAGGAAGTTTTGAGTCAGACAGTCTAAAGCATAGGGTCCCCTGAGACATGGGACCTGGGACAGGAACTTTGCTTGCTTCACTGGGCGTTATTGGTAATAAGTGCATTAATGGATAAAAATCACTTAAAAGTAGCATCATGATTTAATATTACATTCAAAAATAATGTTAACTGAGAGGTGCCTGGGTGGCTCAGTTGGTTAAGCGACCAACTCTTGGTTTCAGCTCAGTTCATGATCTCATGGGTTGTGGGATGGAGCCCCGTGTAGTGCTCTGCACTCAGCAGGGAGTCTGCTTGGGATTCTCTCTCTCTCTGCCCTTCCCCCACTCCTGCTCCTTCACACTCCCTCTAAAATAAATAAATAAATCTTTAAAAAAATAATGCCAGATGATTAATTAATTTAATAAATATGAGTGATATTATGTGTCAGGTGGTGTTCTTGGGAGCTTTTTGGAAGGAACAAATACAAGCCTGACCCCCAGTGCCTTGTCACACTTTGCAGTGGTTGCCGAAGGACATGGCATTAACTGCGGTGAACAAATCCCTGTAGTGATGAGAAATGCTGGAATGAGAAGCCAGGTTCACTTTGAATCACAATCCAGCTGACTTTGGGTTGTCTGACTCTTGGTTTTCTCCTTTGTAAAATGGGCATGACACCAATCCCTCAGGATTTTGTAAGAATTCTCAGGATTGTGTACACACAGCGTTTGCCATAATTGCCTGGCGTGGAGAAAATGCTCAAAAATGGTGGTTACCACATGGTTCTGACTTCGGCTGCTGCTGTTGGGCTAATATCACACATCCCAAATCCTGCCTCAACCTTCATTCCAAAGTCCACCAATCCTAGGAGGATTTATTTATTTCTTAACTAATAGTGGTTCCTGACAAAACTGATGTGAAGCTACTTCTAGACCTCGTCCTATTTTGTGTGACTATTCATACCTAAACCTGAGGAAATAGTCCTGTGTTTATTCATGGTGTTTTGCCCAGTCCCTCTTATAAGTGTTACATAATATGCTGCATAGACAACCTGCTCTTGTATTGTTGTTCTTAATTCCAAACAATAGCTATGAAAAGCAAACAAAATAAAAAAAAAAAAACAAAATACAAAATACAAAAAACAAAATAAAACTGGCTTCAAGGGTTTTGGAAAGGGACTATAGTCTAGCTTTACACCATTCTTGGTGCTATACCAAGCCTATTGTGGATATTTTCTATCACTAAGTATTGAATGCTCCAACTAAGATCTGTGTGTCCCTTCCTTAAGGTATAATTCCTTATAGGCAGACGACATAAGTTACCCATGCAATGGAGAACAATTATCTCTCCAGAAGCGTATTTTTTTGGCGGGGGGCGGGGGGTAAAAGCTTGTTCTGCATAAATTTCATTTGAGATTTTGCATGCTGTGGTTGCTGAGTAAACGTTAAAAAAAGTAAAGAATCCTAGCAAGGTTGTTATCTCCTTCTCATGTGTTGTTTACTGTGACATTTCTCATGTTCCGGAGTGTTTCGTGAGATCGACAACAATTTTCGCTGTAGTCGGTACACTCACTCCAGCAGAAACATGGCAGAAAATAGTGCTGGGGAGAGCCAAGAAAGAGTCAAAGAAAAAAAATTTCAGAGATGAATGTTCCTGAAATTCACCTTTAGGCTGAAATAGAAGTATATGATTGCTCCATTTTTGCAGCTTCAAGCTACCTCTGTTCTGCTTGGAGGAAAAAAAAAAAAAAAAAACATACACTTGGCCATGTCTGCCTGCTTCATCCTGCTACTTTATTTTTCTAGAAATGGCTACAACTACCAAGAGTGATAGGCAAGGATCTTAAATAGAGAAACAATACGAATTGGGGTCCCATTCCTTCTTCTTTGGTATCTATCCCTTACAATTCCTTATTCAGTGATAGAAGCAATGAGTGAATAAATAGATAAATGCCCCTCGTTTCAATCAATGAATTAGGGTATACCTTGCTGTTCAGCCTATGTTTTTAGCCAGAATTCCAGGGGATACATAGACTGCTTAAAGACTCCGGTGTTTTGTGTGTCACCGTAAGTGCTGTATGGTGAGAAAACCATAGTTTTCACCAAGTATTGATGGGAAGACCAAGTTAGGTTCAAGTCCCAGGAGCCAAGCTCTCCTCTCTATGGAAAAGATGATGTAGGTCATTACAGAAGCCAAAAAGAATTAGACAATGATATCATAGGAAGGGAGGTCATTGGGAGAGCTCAATATGATTTCTGGACCATAAGCAAACCTAGTGGAGAAAGTCATGCAAAAATCTGAAACACATTACACCACACTATAACAGAGAACTTTTTATGTCAGTGGTCTGAATTGGACTGCCTCCTATGAAACTGAGTACCAGACACTTGAACAAATGGTGAAGCGTTATAGAAAGTTTTTCTCCTATTTTGTAGAATTCAGATCACTTCAGAAAGAATAACAATTTTAGGAATTTACCTTATATCCCTCCCAAGAAACTATAGATGAGTGGATTTAGCTACTTGTCGAACACCTGCAGAGTGTTATTTGTTTTTGTGTAGCCTGTTTTATGCTAATCTTATCCCACGTTGAGTTTTTAAACAGATGTGTGAAATTCATATATTAGTTATAAGGGACATTAATTAATTAAACTTCGTGCAAGCTGGGAGTCAAAATAGGATCTTACCCAAATGTAAGCAAAAGACATTGAATTTCCCCTGAGTCTTTCCTGTCTATCCCAGGCAGGGCATTTGCTTGACTATATAACTGGCATTAGTTTAAATGGTTGTCTGATCTAGTGATGCAGAGTGAGTCAATGGTTTCACAGAAAGGTTGAGTATTAAAGACATTTAAGCTCCATTTCCGTCTCCTAGTGACTATCATTGCGAGGTCAGTTTGATACACCTCAGAAAGATGACTCTAATATACAAAGTATAATTTGAAAACTAATTCCTAGTGCTGCCTAAGCATATTTGGCCCCACATTCAAAACTTCTCTAGTTGTCTAAAGAAGCGGTTCCCCATCAGAGATCTGCATACTCCCCAGTGTCAATTAAAATAGATTTAGGACTGGGGCAGGAAGGAGTGATGGGTAGGAGGGATGATGTCATTAACTCTTTTCTTTCTATTGGGCAATGGAGACTTTTTAAATACTTAAAAAAAATTTTTTTTTCTGCTTTTGCCCGCATTCTAAAAGCTGAGTTTGATATTACTGATTAGCGATTAGACAAAGTATATTATCGTCATTCTTGAAACACAATCCTCAAAACCTTTGGCTTTGTGGCATAGGGCTTACGTGTAGTAAAAGATGAAAAGATGGGGAAGTCCTGATCCAAAATAAAACATCCTATCTTGAAACTTTGACTCAGTCTCTCACCTACAGCTCTGACCACTGTGCATTAGGCAATCCACTTTGGCCCCAGCACGTCTCCCCAGCAAATCATTTGATTTCTCTTCTCTCTTGGCTAGTAAGGTTGTAAGGGGCTCCAGCCAGCGGAAAGAGCCCATGACCCATCCTGCCAGTTTGTGAAACCAGACCCAGCCTGGGTTCTCTGTTAGGAAACAGATGGCATACTTGAAGGGTAATTAAAGAAAGTTTTTAATCAAAACTTTCACCAAGCAAGAGGCAAGGTTAAGGGAAACAAGGAGGGGCTGCAAAGTACTCAGGGACCAGCTTAGGCCTGAAAGGGCGAGGAGGAGCAGGTCACTACAACCCAGCTGGAATGTAGCACGTGGAGATGGGCCGACCAACAGGAGCTAAGTAGACATATGCAGCCACTGCCAATCCATGGGTAGCAGAGAAGGAGCCTTGGGTTCCTCCTATACACCCTGCTATCCGCTGTTGATGCCTCCCACAGGCTGAATTCAACTGGAACTCAGCTGGAAGTGTGCACAGGGTTGCTGGGATGCCCTTTGTAGAGTTCAGCTCCAGGAGCACAGAGGAGGTCATCGATGTACGGAGCAGGTGGGGCAAATGGAAAGCAAGGGGTACCTTCCTCAGCCTCAGTGTAGCACAGCAAAAATAAAACCACAGCGCGTGGACTGTTCTGTGGAACAAAAGTACATTCAAGTATAGGGTTCACCAGTGATTAACTATGTGACTCTGAGCAAGTCACTTAATGGCTCCAACTTCCTTTCTATTTTGTATGTAAAATAACAACATACTTTGTGTGGTTGTGATTATTAAATGGGACAGGTCTATGTAAGTGTTAGTAGTGCTGACTGTATTTTATCAAGGGCTCTACAGGATTGAATAGTATCCCTCAAAAGTTTATGCCACTACCAAAGTCTAAATGTTTGTGCCCCTCCTACCCAAGTTCATATATTGAAATCCTAACCCGCCAAGGCGAAGATATTAAGAAGTGGGGCCTTTGAGAGGTGATTACATCACAAGGATGGAGCTCTCATGAATAGAATTAGTGCTCTTAGAGAAGAGATCCCACAAAGCTGCTCGCCCCCTCCGTCGGGTAAGGATACGGCGAGAAGTCTGCAGCCCGCAAGAAGGCTCTTACCTGACCATGCTTGCACCCTGATCTTGGACTTTGAGCCTCCAGAAATGTAAAAGAAAAATTTCCTTTGTGTATAACATTGTATACCCAGTCTGCAGTATTGGGTTATAGCAGTTGGAATGGACTACGAGGGTGACCTTATTTGGCAATGGAGTCTTTTCAGAAGTAATTAGTGACGTTAAGGTGAGATCATACTGGGTTAGTTTGGACCTTACACCCAGTGACTGTGTCATCGTAAGAAGGCCAGGCAAAGACACACCGAAAGACATAGGGGGAAATCCATGTGAAGATGGACACAGATTGCAATGATGTGTCTACAGGCCAAGGAATGCCAAGAAAAGCTAGCATCCGCCTGAAGCTAGGAGAGAGGGAAGGGAAGGGAGGAATCTTCCCGAAGAGCTTCAGAGGGAGTGGACCCTGCTGATATCTTGATTTCCGATTTCAGGCCTCCAAGACTGTGAAAGAATACACTTCTGTTGTTTTAAGCCCCCCAGTGTGTGGCACTTTGTTACAGCAGCCCTTGAAAATTGACACGTGCACTTTTTTTTTTTTTAACCTCAGAAAGCAAGACAAGTCATGTGTCTAATAGATCACATCTTACAATGGCTGTCAGCCAGGCACATCCAGTATATACCCCCAAGATGCCAACATTGAACTTGGCAGAGTGGTGTCAGCAATTTTGATGAGACATTCATGGGCCAGTTTTTAAAATCGTAGGAAAGAAAGTATGTGGGAAAAGTAAGAGAAAAGGTAAATGTGACAAGTTCAGAATATCCCCAGAGCTGGAGTCACAATTAGCCTTAACTCTAAATGATTGCCTGCATTAGGTGCTGAGCACCAATGAAACCTAGCTCTCTTATGCATTCTTCAAACAGATACGTTCTATTACTAATGCTCTTGGTTGCACCGAGGACCATCTTGTATAGTAAAACACCAAGTTGTGAGTCTTAGTCCCAAAGTGATTTGAGGAGGTGTAACCTTAACACCTTAACATGAAGAAGGTTTAGGAAGAGTTGCAAGAATTTATTTCAATTGAATTTTCATTTTAAATATGCATAGTCATGCTGTATGATCAGAATCCATTTCTGAATAAGTCTGAAAAAGTTATCTCAGTACATATGGAATAAAAATTTTAAGCAGTGAATATACTATGTTGTGGCTTAATTGGCAGTGGTTTAGTCATTTATTTCGGTAGCACATAGGATGATTTCCCTTACAGCTGTCAGTGTCTAAGATTCAGTGCTATAGCATTATTAGTACTCTAGCTCAAATGATTCAGATATATTTGTTTTTTTAATTGTGCTAAAATATACATAACATTAAATGTACCATCTCAATCATTTTTTAAAGAGTTTATTTTTGTTTATTTATTTGAGAAAGAGAGAGAGAGAGAGAGACACGAGGGAGGGGGGAGAGGGAGAGAGAGAAACAGACTCCCTGCTGAGCAGGAGCCTGATGCAGGGCTTGATCCCAGGACCCTGGGATCATGACCTGAGCCGAAGGCAAATGCTTAACCGATTGGGCCACTTAGGCACCCTCCATCTTAATCATTTTTAAGTGTACAGTTCCATGGTATTAAATGCTTTCATAATGTGCAACCATCACCACCATCCATCTCCAGAACTCTTTTTATCTTGTGAGGCTGAAACTCTATACCCATTTTAGCAAGTGATCCCCACCCCAAACCCCTCCCCAGCCCCTGGCAACCACAATTCTCCTTTGTGTCTCTATGATTTTGACTATTCTAAGTACCCCTTAGAAATGGATTCAAGCAGCATTTGTCTTTTGTGACTGGCTTCGTTTTCCTACAAAAATTCACTCTGACAGGTTGAATTTTAAAAAGTCACATTTCAAAAGTTCAAGAATCAAACCTCTCTCCTTAATGTAGTCCTGTGAAAAGTTTTCTTGAAAAATGGTATTGGTTGAGCAATGGTTTCAAAGGCCAAGGTTATACCTGATGCAACATAAGCCAAGAATGTCTTTTGGATAATTATTCTCTAGCACTGTCATTTCGGTAAGGGAAGTGTCAGATTCTGAATAATATTTTTTGAATGCACCCCATTAGATTGTAATGCCTCTAGTGAGCAGAGCTCAACAGGGCCATTTGCAAACTTATTGGCAGTATTTCCCTTTACTGTATCTTTCCTTTTGTATATAAAGAAACAGTTATAAAGACATGCCTATGAGGTAAGTGGAATGGAGATAGGCACATATTAGTCTGCTTTATCACTTTAAAGAAAGTGTAAAATCTCAGAAAATCATTGTGTGCACATTTTCTGCATTTCAAACCCATACGTTATTCTCATAACATTGACGAGGTAATATAAATTGTTTATGACATAGTTAAATGCAAGATGGCATATGTTTAAGAAAACATGTATTAATAATTTTTAAAACTTACCTCATTAAGTAGAAACTCTTTTCTTTCTCACATAGTGTAAAATTACAGAATTTTAAAGCTAGAGGGAACCTTAGATTGTCAAGCTCGTAGTGTGTTTTAGGGCCTAACCTAATAGTTTGGATCTCAAACTGTTTATCTTTATTTCTGACATTTTGTGAACTCTAAAAAGAAACAGTAATCCTGTCTATGTTACTTATCTTTATTCTCATAGTGCATGGTATCCAATCAGTGATTTTTTTTTTTTTTTTTTTGAGGAGAGAGAGCAGGGGAGAGGGGTAGAGGGGGAGAGAGAGAGAGAGAGAGAATCTTAAGCAGGCTCCACATCTAGTGTGGAGCCCGACATGGGGCTCATTCTCACAACCCTGAGAACATGACCTGAGCAGAAATCAAGAGTCAGATGCTTAACCAACTGAGCCACCCCCAATCAGTGATTTTTGAGTCAGCAATCTCAAGTCAAATATCTACAGCAGCCAGGGAGGTGACAGCATGAATACTGTCTAGGTGATGTGAGGGGGATACTGAAGAGTGAACGCCTTCCTCAAAGGGGTGGAGGCCAGACTTCAGCACCAGGTGATTGGGGTGGGGGTGTGCTAAATCAGTCCCATTCTGTCTGCTTCTTTCTTTTTCAAGAGAAGTCAGAAATCTAGGTCTTTAATGTGAACTCCTACAACTGAAAATGAGAATTATTTAATATTTTGAAACTCTATATGGGATAAGCAAATTATATATTTAGGCCACTTGTTTTCAATTTCTGCTCTTGTTATTTATACCCTGAAATGTGCAGTTTCTTTTGAAATAGTAGTCAGGTCCTTTATCCAGACTGACAACAGGTAGATGGGTTTGTACCAAGTAAATTGACTGTGGTAAACTTTCTCATGATGGTTTGGAAACCGCAGAAGTGTGAACAGAAATAGAAGCATGGCAGCTTGTACTTACTAGCTTAAGCAACAGGCATATGAAACAATTTTCCTTCCTTTGCTGCTTGTGTACAGGTGTATATTTCTGCTGTCCAATTGTAGAGACAAAATAATACTCATTTTTCAGTTGTTAATATGGAAATCTGCAACATATTGAGTTATGTGATTTCCATTTAATAAGTAGTTATTCTAGGGCGCCTGGGTGGCTCAGTTGGTTAGGCGACTGCCTTCGGCTCAGGTCATGATCCTGGAGTCCCGGGATCGAGTCCCACATCGGGTTCCCTGCTCAGCAGGGAGTCTGCTTCTCCCTCTGACCCTCTTCCCTCTCATGGTCTCTGTCTCTCATTCTCTCTCTCTCAAATAAATAAATAAAATCTTAAAAAAAAATTAAAAAAAAAATAAGTAGTTATTCTATATCTGCCCTGCAAAAGGTACCATAACTGGTTTCTAGGGATAGGGTTATGAGTAAGACATGCTTCTTCTCTCAATCTGTTCAAGATCTTCTGTGTGGCAAATATATCCCCTCATGGATTCTTCTCTTGGACATACTTCTTTCTTACTCCTAATCACTTACTGTCTGGCGCTTATGTCATAATGACGGCAAATGGCATTTTTTTTGTGTAGATGCTGACGTGTGTGTGTGTATGTGTGTGTGTGTCTGTGTGTGTGTGTAGATGCTGCCTTGAGCATTGTGTGTCATTATTTCAGGCATTCTTCACAACAATCCTAAGAAGTAAGGTTTCTACTTTCTAACAGTGGTGCGCCCCATTCCCATTTCACAGATCAGGAACCTGTGGCATGAAAGTAAATAATTACCCCCTGGATGTACAGATTTCTTCCCAGAACTGTCTGATTCCACTGCCTTTGCTCTTCCTAATCTCCATGCACACTGTCTACCTGCCAGGGGAAGACTGGTATGCTAATTTAGTTTATCAATACCTCCTTTCTCTGGACTTAAAGAACACCTGGAATAATGTGGGCACTTTGCATAAAACTAATGGAAATAATCATGATTTATTCCTTCTCATGCAAAGAGAGATTTTAAATTCCTACAGTTAAAAACTCTAGAAAAACTGCCTGCATGGAACTTAAAAGAATATTTACCTTGTTGATAGCATATGACCAGAAGTCTAAGAAAAGAGTCTATCTTATAGAACTCATTACTGTTGGAGAAAGATTAAAAATGTGATTAATATTAATGAAAATTTGGAAAATCCTGAGTAACGGCTGTCAAGGAACCCCACTTCATGTCACTGCCACTCACTTTGAGTTCACCAAACAGACTGAGGGCTTGATATCGATGGATTGACAAATAACCAGATCATTCTACTGGCATTTTTTTTTAAAAAGAATATGATTTTGTTTGATGTTAAGGATTATCATTATGTATGTGGACAGGGGACCCATCATGTTACTTCCTAGTTCAATACATGGCACCATCGTTCTCTGACTACAAATCAGATGCCTACTTGTATTCTGAATAGCTTTCTCTCCTTTACTGCTCTTTTGCAATTTATCAGTGAATCAGTCAATCCTGTCATCTAGAACAACTCTTGAAGCACCTCATTTCTCTCCCTACGACAACATAGGTGTTTGATTAATGTTTGCTGTAATTCATCATTACTGCTGTTGTTATTTTTCAGTCACCAAATTAGTCTAACCATTGCATGACTTCCTAAACATTTTTTTGCATATCAGAGCTCATATCCCACCACCCAAATTATATTTTGCCTTATAGCTAGACAGCCTTTTTAAAATGCAAATCTGATAATGTCATCTTCCTTTTTAAAACACTCACATGGTGTAGGTGCCACAGTATCTTCTTTTTTTAAGATTTTATTTATTTATTTTACAGAGAGAGTGAGAGCACGAGCAGGGAGAGCAGTAGAAGGAGAGGGAGAAGCAGGCTCCCCGATGAGCAGGGAGCCCGATGCAGAGCTCGATCCCAGGGTCCAGGGATCATGACCTCAGCTGAAGGCAGACACTTAACCATCTGAGCCACCCAGGTGCCCCAGTGCCACGCCACACTATCTTTAATTTCACACCACACTCTCTGCACCCAAGACACACTGACTTACCTTTGGTTTTATGAATGAGCCTTCTTTCTCTACTTCAGGGCCTTTGTACATGCTGATCTCTCTGATTCTAGACTATAAGGTCTCTGAGGAAGGGGACTCTTTACGTTCAATATCTATCTACTGCATTAATGAATAATGTTACTTGAAAATATCAGATTCGATAACTAATAAAAAGATATTACAAGTTAATATAATCATAGAAATTATTCAAAAGAGCACATTCTCTTCAACCTGAAGGCTTATGGTTGTCAGGCTCTATACCTTGCAAGTACTGTTCTAATGTGTATATTTTAAATAATGTTTGCATATTTAGGGTCTCCAAGAGAAATGGGGCCTATGAAATACCCATAGGCAGGATTAACAGTGTCTATAAGGTCTGCTATTTGATTCTCCTTAATCCTGGTAAGAAAGTAGACTAGCATTGTCCATTCAAAAAGAGAATGAATTGTGACTTACGTATCCCCAGGCAAATGAATGCATTATTCACATGTTCACAAGCTCATGTAAAGCAAAGAAAGCCTAATGAAGATTTATATCAGGATCTACTTCCTGACTTTAAAATTTATTATTCCTTGGACTTATCATGCAAGGGAAGTGATGGAAACTCCATCCTCTCAGCTATTAAGGCTCCATGAACAACAGATTAGAAAGCACTCTAGGGACCCATCTTTCATGGATTTGGTGGGGTGGTGGTCATGGATTTGATGATACAGTTGGTCATCTATCTTTTCAATTTTTGTAAGAGGGCATAAGAAGAAAAGCTTTAATCATTGCTGAGTGATCTTGTTAAATAAATACAATAAGCTATGGAAGGGGATTAGCATCCTATGTTAACCTTGGTCTTTTACATGAATTGACTTGAAACCTCTGGCTTCCCCAAGCAGATACCGCTCTACCATGAACTCATAAACCCAATATGCATTTTTCTGCAGGGGTGCTTGACCATGTGCTCTCATCCAGTGCTGAAATCTTCTCTTAGTCATCCTGCCTCTTCAGGGACTAGCAGAGTGCCTGTCACAAAGAAACCGTTGGACATTTGTTGGTGGCAAGAATGAATGGAGAGATGGATAAATGAATGAATGAATAAATGATGGAACTTGGCTTCATTCCTGGGAATTATATTGACTCACCACCAACTTTGAAAAAAGAATCCCAAATTTTGATACTACAGTCAATTCTTTTCAGTTGCTTTTAGCACCTCTTTTTTTTTTTTTTTTCCTCACCCGGATTTCCTGTTGTGTCTGCTTTTCTTTCTCTTTCATGCTCTCTCTCAAAGTTTCCCATCCTGCTGAATTAAAGGTGAGTATTAGTGGACTTTATGACATCAAAACTTTATTCTGACCGACAAAATCCATCTGGCTTTCTGTATACTACTTTTAAAAACCTTTGACATAGGTTGTATTACTAAGTATTGCCACGTATGTTTTCCAATTTGGAAATCGGTGGAAAGGAGATAACTTTTAATTATCTTTGAACTGGGCAGCTTAACAGTTAAACCTGGTACTTAGAGGCTGTAATACAGAAAATCCATTTTTGGTTTGTTTTTGAAAAGCCAGCCATCCATTCTCTGAGCCAGCAAAAATCCTCTTTTATCTGAAAGTTTCTTTTCAACTTTAGTAATGTATGAAGACTGGGCTCTTCAGAGATGGACCACAAATGGAATTTTAGGGGCTTTAAGACATTTGTGTGAATATTTGTGATAATACATTGCAGTGGTTACCGTAACAGCAATATAGTTTGTCCTTTCTGAACATGGTAATTGGGATGCTTTCACTTTCTTATAAAATAATTGTTTTAAGATTATCTCTTAACATGACATATAAAGCATATTTCAAATATGTCTCCTTAATAATAAATAATGTAATTAATAATTAAAATGCTTATATTTAAGATACATAATTTAATAATAAACATGAGTCTAATTTACTCAAAGTCATAGATTTACCGAAAGTCACATGTTGAAGAGTAAAACATCAGGTCTTTCTAACCTTAAAGACCACATTACATGCCAAGACCTCTTCTTAAGCAGTTTAAAGATGATATTGCAATTTGACATTTAAATTTTGAAAAATTATTTTTATTCCGGATTGTGGATCGGGTGGTTGAGACATTTCACCAGCTTTCAGTTGATTGTAAGAGAAGTTTCAGTGATACCTAATATGATGTTCTCTGAGTTGTGAAACTTCTGTCATATGCATTTGATTTTATAAATTGCTTTCATTTCATTAAGAATGTTTGTCTGGTAAATAGCTACAGATTTGCTGTGAGAAAAGCCCAGGACAGATTCTTATACCCACCATTAATGAGCACTGAGAACTCACCACTGGGATGTAGACCCCAGCATTTCTGAGCTACCAAAGCAAGCACTCCCCTGAAATATTCACTTGGGGCATAGCCCACATGACATCTTTGAAGACGAAGCTATACTGATTTCTTATTTGGAAAACAGTGTTTGGGGGCTTTTTTACTCAAGATTAGTCAAAGAGAAGAAAAATGTAGTGCCATCATTTCTTTTCATGTACACAGTAAGTTTGTCTTTTTTTAAATATATTTTTTAATTTTATCTTATTATGTTATATTAATCACCATACATTACATCATTAGTTTTTGATGTAGTGTTCCATGATTCATTGTTTGTGTATAACACCCAGTGCTCCATTCAATACATGCCCTCTTTAATACCCATCACCAGGCTAACCCATCCCCCCACCCCCCTCCCCTCTAGAATCCTCAGTTTGTTTCTCAGAGTCCATAGTCTCTCATGGTTTGTCTCCCCCTCTAATTCCCCCCCCCTTCATTTTTCCCTTCCTACTATCTTTTTTTTTTTTTTTAACATATAATGTATTATTTGTTTCAGAGGTACAGGTCTGTGATTCATCAGTCTTACACAATTCACAGTGCTCACCATAGCACATACCCTCCCCAATGTCTATCATCCAGCCACCTCATCCCTCCCACCCCCCACCACTCCAGCAACCCTCAGTTTGTTTCCTGAGATTAAGAATTCCTCATATCAGTGAGATCACATGATGCGTGTCTTTCTCTGATTGACTTATTTCACTCAGCATAATACCCTCTAGTTCCATCCATGTCTTTGCAAATGGCAAGATTTTGTTTTTGTTTTTTTGTTTTTTTGATGGCTACATAATATTCCATTTGTGTGTGTGTGTGTGTGTGTGTGTGTGTGTGTGTATACACCACATCTTCTTTATACATTAGTCTGTTGCTGGACATCTTGGCTCTTTCCATAGTTTGGCTATTGTGGACATTGCTGCTATAAATATTGGGGTGCATGTACCCCTTTGGATCCCTACATTTGTATCTTTGGGGTAAATACCCAGTAGTGCAATTGCTGGGTCATAGGATAGCTCTATTTTCAACTTTTTGAGGAACCTCCATACTGTTTTCCAGAGTGGCTGCACCAGCTTGCATTCCTACCAACAGTGTAGGAGGGTTCCCCTTTCTCTGCATCCCCGCCAACATCTATTGTTTCCTGACTTGTTAATTTTAGCTATTCTGACTGGTGTGAGGTGGTATCTCATTGAGGTTTTGATTTGGATTTCCCTGATGCTGAGCTATGTTGAGCACTTTTTTTATGTGTCTGTTGGCCATTTGGATGTCTTCTTTGGAAAAATGTCTGTTCATGTCTTCTGCCCATTTCTTTTTGATTGGATTATTTGTTCTTTGGTTATTGAGTTTGATAAGTTCTTTATAGATTTTGGATACTAGCCCTTTATCTGATATGTCATTTGCAAACATCTTCTCCCATTCTGTCCATTGTCTTTTGGTTTTGTTGACTGTTTCTTTTGCTGTGCAAAAGCTTTTTATCTTGATGAAGTCCCAATAGTTCATTTTTGTCCTTGCTTCCTTGTGCCTTTGGCGATGTTTCTAGGAAGAAGTTGCTGCGGCTGAGGTCAAAGAGGTTGCTGTGTTCTGCTCTAGGAGTTTGAGGGATTCCTGTCTCACAATTAGGTCTTTCAACCATTTTGAGTCTCTTTTTGTGTGTGGTGTAAGGAAATGGTCGAGTTTCATTCTTCTGCATGTGGTTGTCCAATTTTCCCAACACCATTGGTTGAAGAGACTGTCTTTTTTCCATTGGACATTCCTTCCTGTTTTGTCAAAGATTAGTTGACCATAGAGTTGAGGGTCCATTTCTGGGCTCTCGATTCTGTTCCATTGATCTGTGTGTCTGTTTTTGTGCCAGTACCATACTGTCTTGATGATTACAGCTTTGTAATAGAGCTGGAAGTCCGGAATTGTGATGCCACCAGCTTTGCTTTTCTTTTTCAACATTCCTCTGGCTATTTGGGGTCTTTTCTGGTTCCATACAAATTTTAGGATTATTTGTTCCATTTCTTTGAAAAAAGTGGATGGTATTTTGATAGGGATTGCATTAAATGTGTAGATTGCTCTAGGCAGCATTGATGTCTTCACATTATTTGTTCTTCCAATCCATGAGCATGGAATGGTTTTCCATTTCTTTTTGTTTTCTTCAATTTCTTTCATGAGTATTTTATAGTTTTCTGAGTACAGATTCTTTGCCTCTTTGGTTAGATTTATTCCTAGGTATCTTAAGGTTTTGGGTGCAATTGTAAATGGGATCGACGCCTTAATTTCTCTTTCTTCTGTCTTGTTGTTGGTGTATAGAAATGCCACTGATTTCTGTGCTTTGATTTTATATCCTGCCACTTTACTGAATTCCTGTATGAATTCTAGCAGTTTTGGGGTGGAGTCTTTTGGGTTTTCCACATAAAGTATCATATCATCTGCAAAGAGTGAGAGTTTGACTTCTCTCATTCATCTATTCTCCTCTGGACAAAATGACAAGATGGAAAAAATCACCTAAAAAAAAAAAAAGAACAAGAGGCAGTACTGACTGCCAGGGACTTAATCAATACAGACATTAGTAAGATGTAGGAACTAGAGTTCAGAATGACGATTATAAAGATACTAGCTGGGCTTGAAAGAAACATGGAAGATACTAGAGAAACCTTTTCTGGTGAACTAAAAGAACTAAAATCTAACCAAGTCGAAATCAAAAAGGTTATTAATGAGGTGCAATAAAAAATGGAGGCTCTAACAGCTAGGATAAATGAGGCAGAAGAGAGAATTAGTGATATAGAAGACCAAATGATGGAAAACAAAGAATCTGAGGAAAAGAGAGATAAACAACTACTGGATCACGAGGGCAGAATTTGAGAGATAAGTGATACCATAAGAAGAAACAATATCAGAATAATTGGGATCCCAGAAGAAGAAGAAAGAAAGAGAGAGGGGCAGAAGGTATATTGGAGCAAATAATAGTAGAGAACTTCCCTAGTTTGGGGAAGGAAACAGGCATCAAAATCCAGTAGGCACAGAGAACCCCCCCTCAAAATCAGTAAAAAGAGGTCAACACCCTGACAAATAATAGTAAAACTTACGAGTCTCAGAGACAAAGAGAAAATCCTGAAAGCAGCTCGGGACAAGAGGTCTGTAACCTACAATGGTAGAAACATTAGATTGGCAACAGACCTATCCACAGAGACCTGGCAGGACAGAAAGGACTGACATGATATATTCAGAACACTAAATGAGAAAAATATGCAGCCAAGAATACTATATCCAGCTAGGCTGTCATTTAAAATAGAAGGAGAGATAAAAAGCTTCCAGGACAAGCAAAAACTAAAAGAATTTGCAAACATGAAACCAGCCCTACAAGAAATATTGAGAGGGGTCCTCTAAGCAAAGAGAGAGCCTAAAAGCAGCATAGACCAGAAAGGAACACGGACAATATACAGTAACAGTCACCTTATAGGCAATACAATGGCACTAAATTCATATCTTTCAGTAGTTACCCTGAATGTAAATGGGCTAAATGTCCCAATCAAAAGACACAGGGTATCAGACTGGATAAAAAACAAGACCCACTGATATGCTGTCTGCAAGAGACTCATTTTAGACACAAAGACACCTCCAGATTGAAAGTGAGGGGGTGGAAAACCACTTACCATGCTAATGGACACCAAATGAAAGCTGGGGTGGCAATCCTTATATCAGACAAATTAGATTTTAAACCAAAGAGTGTAATAAGAGATGAGGAAGGACACTATATCCTACTTAAAGGGTCTATCCAACAAGAAGATCTAACAATTGTAAATATGCCCTTAACATGGGCGCAGCCAATTATATAAGCAAATTAATAACAAAAGTAAAGAAACACATTGACAACAATACAATAATAGTGGGGAACTTTAACACCCACCCCCTCACTGAAATGGACAGATCATCTATGCAAAAGATCAACAAGGAAATAAAGGCTTTAAATGACACACTGGACCAGATGTACTTCACAGATATATTCAGGACATTCCATCCCAAAGCAACAGAATACACATTCTTCTCTAGTGCCCATGGAATATTCTCCAGAATAGATCACATCCTAGGTCACAAATCAGATCTCAACCGGTACCAAAAGATTGGGATCATTCCCTGCATATTTTCAGACCACAGTGCTTCAGAACTAGAACTCAATCACAAGAGGAAAGTTGGAAAGAACTCAAATACGTGGAGGCTAAAGAGCATCTTACTAAAGAATGAATGGGCCAACCAGGAAATTAAAGAATTAAAAAAATTCATGGAAATCAATGAAAATGAAAACACAACTATTCACAATCTTTGGGATGCAGCAAAGGCAGTCCTAAGAGGAAAGTATATAGCAATACAAGCCTTTCTCAAGAAATAAGAAAGGTCTCAAATACACAATCTAACCCTACAGCTAAAGGAGCTGGAGAAAGAACAGCAAATAAAGTCTAAACCCAGCAGGAGAAGAGACATAATAAAGATCAGAGCAGAAATCAATGAACTAGAAACCAAAAGAACAGTAGAACAGATCAACGAAACTAGGAGCTGGTTCTATGAAAGAATTAATAAGATTGATAAACCCCAGGCCACACTTATCAAAAAGAAAAGAGAAAGGAGCCAAATAAATAAAATCATGAATGAAAGAGGAGAGATCACAACCAACACCAAAGAAATACAAACAATTATAAGAACATATTATGAGTAACTATATGCCAGCAAATTAGATAATCTGGAAGAAATGGACGTATTCCCGGAGATGTATAAACTACCAAAACTGAACCAGGAAGAAATCGAAAACCTGAACAGACCCATAATCACTAAGGAAATTGAAGCAGTAATCAAAAATCTCCCAACAAACAAAAGCCCAGGGCCCTGATGGCTTCTCAGGGGAATTCTACCAAACATTTAAAGAAGAATTAATACCTATTCTTCTGAAACTGTTCCAAAAAATAGAAATGGAAGGAAAACTTCCAAACTCATTTTATGAGGCCACCATTACCTTGATCCCAAAACCAGACAAAGACCCCATCAAAAAGGAGAATTACAGACCAGTATCCCTGATGAACATGGATGCAAAAATTCTCACCAAAATACTAGCCAATAGTAACCAATAGTACATTAAAAAGATTATTCACCACGACCAAGTGGGATTTATTCCTGGGCTGCAAGGTTGGTTCAACATCTGCAAATCAATCAATGTGATATAATACATTAATAAAAGAAAGAACAAGAACCATATGATCCTCTCAATAGACGCAGAAAAAGCATTTGACAAAGTACAGCGTCCTTTCTTGATCAAAACTCTTCAGAGTATAGGGGTAGAGCGTACATACCTCAATATCATAAAAGCCATCTATGAAAAACCCACAGCAAATATCATTCTCAATGGGGAAAACCTGAGAGCTTCCCCCCTAAAGTCAGGAACATGCCAGGGGTGTCCACTATCACCACTGCTATTCAACATATTACTAGAAGTCCTAGCCACAGCAATCAGACAAGAAAAAGAAATAAAAGGCATCCAAATTGGCAAAGAAGAAGTCAAACTCTCAGTCTTTTTTTTTTTTTAAGATTTTATTTATTTATTTGAGAGGGAGGGAGGAGCAGAAGTGGAGAGAGAATCTCAAGCAGACCCTGCACTGAGCACAGAGCCCGACACAGGGCTTGATCCCCCAACTGAACTCTGAATTCAGTTCTGAGCTGAAATCAGATGCCTAACGGACAGAGCCACTCAGGTGCCCCAGTTTTTGTGTTTTTTTTTGTTTTTTTTTTAATTTGCTAGGCCTTTGTGTATGAAGCTTTCCCTTTTCAGTGCTTGTGCGCTGAATTAGAAACAAATGGAGCAGACACCTACCTATGAGTGGTCATTTTGTAATTTTGGATACCCTCAGAGGAAACTGCTTTTGCCTGGAACCTGTCTGCAGCTTCTTCACCTACTTGTAATATCCAAAGGTCTTTAACAGGTGACTAAGGCTGTCTCTCCACAATTGGCAATAAAACAAAAATATCCAGTGAGAGAGAAAGATACTGACTTGAATGTCTGTCAGACGTACAGGGCTGGTATCAGATCTCTGGCGCAAGCTTTGACTGGGGTTTAGGAAGGAGGTGGCCCTTTTGGTGCTTTAGTGCATCGCTGAATGAAATTTGATGGGGTCCCATCCTCCCCGGGGAGAGGAATGATGGGAAGGGAGCAGTTGCACCCACCTCACTGCACAGTACACTCTGTGCCAAATGAAGCAGTACCTTCCTCCTCCAGTGTGGTTTGCTCTCCCTGACTCCTGCCTTTGCTTATGCCTTCCTGTTAAAGTTTTACTCATCTTTCAAATCCACCTTCTACCTCACAAGTTCTCCCCCAAGTTCTCCTTGAAAACTAACTTACTTTGTTTTTATATTTCTTAGAATACTTACCCTTTCAGGTATTTTATTTTAGTCATTTCTTAGTGTGATTGTTTTATTTTTCCTGGTTAGGTTGTCATACCCTTGGGAAAAGGATTGTGCCTCATTTGTTCACTTATTTTTTTAATCTGACATAATATGGAGTTCTGCGTACTTCTTTCAATAGGCTCTCAAATTTTATTACTTTTAATTGGCTCTTCCTGTTAAAGCAAACATATTAACTTCCCTGGATGCACTGAGGAAATTTTAAGAAGTCTTTGATCATTATTAAGGTTCAAGTATACACTGAAATCAGGTGGCTTTGAATCCTGGTTTGATGATATATCAAAAAATGATATCTGAACAATCTGAACAGACTTAACTAAAGATACACTGAGAATGTAGACGTCTTTCTAGTTCTAATGGATATTTCTTTTACAATGTCAAGGAAAATATTGGCAAAATAAAGCCTAATTTATGTTTTATGATAGCTGCAAATATGCACCTTGGAACCAGTTGAGATTTTCAATATTATATTTCTAATCCACTTAGTCAACACCCAATTCATTCAACACTAAGTGTCTCTGCAGAGGTCTGTGGACTTTTGTAGAGGGTACATTCTGGGGACCTTGGATAATTTGCCAATTTTTATAATTTCCTATAAACTGCATGGTAGTAAATCTAAATGCTATCAGCTAGTTTATTATGAAGAGTGGATAGGACACAAAGATATTGAGCATGGTCACCTTTTAGTTGTGTGGGATCATTCATTGCCTAAGTGAACCACTGACACATCATCTTTTGGACCCCATCAAAATAGCATATTATTATGGGTCATTGTCTCTTGAGATAATTCATAGATAAATAACAAATTTTAAATTCATGGATGCCCAAGGCTTACCATTTTAGCCTATACTATGCACAGGGTATTGTGAAATGGGATCCCAGGTCATAGAAAGCTGAGTATAATACCAACTTTCTCCTGAGCACAAATAGCATAGGTTAAAACATAGTGTGAGGAAGGTGCTCTGAGGAAAAATAGTTCCTTTTATCTGGAAATACAGTGGAAGTCTTCATGAAAAAGAGAGAATTTGTGTGGGGTCATCAAGGATGGGCAGAGAATAAAATTGTGGGTCAAAAGTTAATCTAAGATGGAAGAGTTGAGAAGGAAAATCAGGTTTGGGGACTTTTCTGACGCCTGTGGTGAGTTTTGCCCCGAGCCCTATCATTCTAAGTCAACCGACTTTTTAAGTCTCATTCTTTTCTGAGTTCAGTGTCTCCAGAAGCCCTCTGGGAATTTGTTTGAACTCTCTGCTTAATCCGTGTAGCTCTGAGTTCAGTGTCTCCAGAAGCCCTCTGGGAATTTGTTTGAACTCTCTGCTTAATCCATGTAGCTATGAGACAATATCTTCTCAAGCCATTTCACCTCCAAATGCATACTGCTATGGGAACATTGATGTCATGTCATTCTGAGACTCCCCTGGTGTTTCCTTACTGAGTTTAGAATTACTTAGTGCTCCTATTCATATTGTAATACATTACACATCTATATGTATCAGTGGTTAACCTCAAGTTATTTATTTTGAAAGGGGTTTTTAGTGAGTGACACCAATAAAAAATAATAATACAAGTTTAAATAATAATTGACTTAGAAAAACACTTTATTGAGCCTCCAGGACCAGGAGAACTGTAACATGAGCCCCAAGGCCTGGGTTGGAGGGGTAGAGGAGGGACATTGCTTTTGGGCTCTGGCCTTTTTAAAAAACAAAACAAAATAAAACCCCACTTTATTGAGATATGATTGACATGTAAAAAGCTGTCCATATTTAATGTATAAAACTCGATGAGTTGGGGGATGAGTATATACCAGTGAAACCATCACTACCATCAAGGCCATAAACATATTCATCACCTCCCCAAGTTTTCTCCCATGCCCCTTATTACTATTATTCTTATTATATTGTGGTAAAAACACTTAAGATCTACCTACTTAGGGGGCACCTGGTTGGCTCAGTTGATTAAGTTGATTAGTTGATTAGGCTCAGTTGATTAAGCCTTCGGCTCAGGTCATGATCCCAGGGTCCTGGGATCGAGCCCCACATCAGGCTCCCAGCTCAGTGGGGAGTCTGCTTCTCCCTCTTCCCTTCACCCCGCTTGTGCTCTCTCTCTCTCACTCTCTCTCAAATAAATGAATAAAATCTTTAAAAAAAAAAAGATCTACCTACTTAGCAAATCTTAAGTATGCAATACAGTATTATATTTTATATAATATATAATTATATTTTTATATTATATTTTTATAATTATATTTTATAGTTTATTAACTACATAAGATACTTGTATAATTCTATATAATGCATATTATATAACAATATTTTACATGTTTATATTGAATTGTTTTGATCTTTTTCTTTTCAGCTTTAAGAGGGCTACATTTCATAAAGCCTTCAACTATATATGTTTTATTATTTTTAAAAAGATTTTATTTACTTATTTGTCAGAGAGCGAGAGAGCACACAAGCAGGGAAAGAGGCAGGCAGGAGAATCAGGCTCCTAGCTGAGCAAGAAGCCCAATGAGGGACTCAATCCCAGGATCCTGGGATCATGACCTGAGTGGAAGGCAGACACCTAACAGACTGAGACACCCAGACATCCCATATTATACATATTTTAATTAGGAAAAAAATGTTTTAGCTTGAACCCAAAATGGTTCTGTTTTTATCCTTCATTTCTATGGAATCTACAAGAAGAGAAATAAAGAATAAGCAAAAACTTTGTTTTTTTTTAAAGATTTTATTTATTATTTATTTGAGAGAGAGAGAAAGAGAGCAGGGGGAAAGAGCAGAGGGAAAGGGAGAAGCAGACTCCCCACTGAGCACAGAACAAAACACAAGGCTGATGCAGTGACCCTGAGATCATGACCTGAGCGGAAACCAAGAGTCAGGTGCTTTAACTGACTGAGCCACCCAGGCACCCCAAAAAAAACTTTTTAAAACTTGTCAATATAATTTTGTTAAAAAAGGGAAAGTATATTAACCTCTGGTAAGCCACTTTACAGTTTTGGAAAATTAAAAATATAATTTCAATATGATATCATAATACCATATTCATTTAAGATATCAGATATATTTAAAACTAATTTTTAACATTGATTTCAGTGGCTCAAGTGTTTTCTCAGCTATCTTGCCATTTTGGTTTTGGATAATATAGGTTTATTTAAGGAACAGGAAGAGAGAGAGTTTAAAGGAGTGAGGCCATTTTAAACATATGATTGGGTCTCTGCTTCAACCATGCACCAGCCGACTGGCGTCCACTCCTCCTCTGCAGGTTACGCTCAGTACCCATTCTCCAGTAGGTTGACTTTGTGCCCTGCCATGTTATAGGAGTTGAGGTCATGAGACAATGCTGAAGACTCTGGAGTGATGATTTCCTCCACAGAACAACCAAAAGACAAAGTGGTAAATTCAGGTTGTAATAGGAAGGAGCTCATTCCTTCTGTCTGTGTTTATTTTCCTTTAATGGCCTATAGTTAAGGGAGTTGTGGCTCTTCACTGTTAATTCCTACTCTGCCTGACTCCAGATTGTTCTTGGCACCAGCTGTAGGCGTGGGTATTGTGTCGCTAAGAATCCAGTAGGCTCTGAAGTGTGACCAGCTACTGAATAAGTGTAGCTTAGCTCTCTCGTGGGGAGCTGGGATCAGCAGGGCATAAAGCTGTACTCAGCATGTCAGTCCATTTATAGAGAATTATGGTTATTTGTGGTTAGTCTGCTTAAGTCCAAACTCAAAACATTTTCTCTTTCAATTCTGGGTCTGTAATTGGAAAGCAAACTTCAGCTAGATTTTTACCTTCTTCTAACAATTACTTATTGTTAAAAATATTCCAATTTAGTTTCTATTTTTCCTTCAGTTACTATGGGGGAAATAGAGGTTTTACATATTTGACATTACATATTGAGACTTTTACTTTTAAATAAGGAAAATAATTTAAGAACCTACAAAATTAGGCAACATTAAGTAGGTTCTATTTTTTAAACTGTGTTAATAACATATAATGTATGCCACCATTTAAAAGAAATTTTCACTGAATGCTAGTAAAAATTGGTTTTGCCTAAATTCTTTCTCTGGTTTACTTACAACAGAAGTAAAATCTCATATAGAAACCGTATTGACATTTCAAAGCTTCTTCATCTGTGTTATTTACACTTTTTGGTTTATTGAATTTTATTAAAACTAATCTTTTGATCTTTTGTTTAGCATCTTACAGTTATTGGGCTGAAAAATATGTAACCTTCACATTCCATAATTAGCTGTTACAAGATTTTGATAGCCGGTGGAGCAGAGTGTACCTCTGGAAAAGAGATTTATTAAAGTTTAATGAATGATTTATAACTGCATTTCCTATTGGAAAAAGGAAGTTTTACAGCCCCCAACTTTGGGAACATCATCTTTTTCTCAGAGCTAAGGTGATACTTATAAGGAAATCAAAGAATTACAATGACAATACTGGAGGTTTTTGGAATATTTTCCATCTATGAATCTTGAAGGCATTACAAATATCAATTATAATTTCAGTGAGTCCTTGTCGGTGTTTTTTTTATTTTTCCAATCAAACCAAGTTGTGTCATCTAAGGAAATCAGATAAAATTAAACTGCTTGTTTTCTGAATTAGTAGAGGGAAAATTATATGAAAAATATGAAAAATAAACAATCATTTTAAGTTATTTATAATTTGTTTTTGAATTCACTTTGTTTTTATAGGGGGAAAAACGTATTTCCAGTAGAAATGCAATCAGATAGCTGTGATTATTATGTCACCAAATACACAAACATACTTTACTATTTATGTGGCTAATGGGGTTACCAGATTTAGAAAAAAAAATATGAGATACATAGATGTGAGTTTTAGAAAAGTAACAAGCTTTTCGGTATAGTGTGATAGTTAATTTTATGTGTCAACATGACTGGATCATGGAATGGTCAGGTATCTGGTTAAACGTAATTTCTGGGTGTGTCTGTGAGGGGATTTCTGGGAGAGATGATTAGCATTTGAATTGGTAGATTGAGTCAAGTGGATTGACCTCCCCAGTGTGGGAGAGCCATCATTCACTCTGTTGGCCTGACTAGAATAGTGCAGCAGAGGAAGGAGGAATCTCTGCTTGATTGTGTGAGCTGGACAGCGGTGTTGCCCTTGGTGCTCTTGGTTCTTGGGCTGTCAGATCTGGACTGGAATCTATACCATCAGCTCTCTGGTTCTCAGGCTTTTGAACGACACCACCTGCTTTCCTGCATCTCCAGCTTGTAGAGGGCAGATGGTGGGATTCCTCAGCCTCCATAATTGCATGATCCAGTTCCTTTAATAAATCTCTTTATATATCTATTATATACCTTATAATAGATCTCTCTCTATATCCCTCTCTCTCCTATTGGTTCTGTTTCTCTGGAGAACCCTGACTAATACATATCGATCTATGTCTCCGATATTGCACGTGGCATATTTACACTAAACATATTGCTTGTTTTTTCACAACTTTAGGAAGAAATTTTAATGTGCCTCCATCTAATTGGTCCCCACCGATCTTCCAGATTTTCAGGAGATGCACAATGAGGAAAGAAAGGTAAGGTGAAAATATAAACATTCAAGCATTCAAGAATGGTAAATATCCATGAGAACACCCGCTGGGTCTTAAGGAACCTGTTCTGGGCTTTCTCTGACCTCTTCAGAGCGAAGATCTTCATCATTCCACGCAGAAGCCAGAAATACTTCTCCCTTTTTAGTGAACTCATTAGAGATGATAGCAAGTAGCATAAAATAAAACAAACAAAGCAAGAAATTCTGCTTTTCATGTGTCTTCTCTATCCCTGTGTAGTGTAATCTTCAGAGCATTAACTGACATTCTACCATAAAATCACCATAAAATTCACTTCAGCTTCGACAATGATGGAGTTAACCAGGAAAATTCTGTTCTTGTGGCAATATCCATTTCCAATCATAAGAGTAAAAACCAAGTCTTTGACAGATGTTAGGGAAGTTACATTATTTGGACTTAAATGATTTCATCCTAATTTCAGTTTCCAGCTGCTGGTTATAGAATCTTTACAAGATTTAGGCACCTCAGCTCATTATAGCTCTGTATACCCACGATTTCTCCATGTATTATAAATGTTGCATTAATCAGAGGCACAAAGGAGAAAAAGTGGTTGTCAATTCTGGGAAGGAGCGAGGTACTATGGGTCACTGTTAAATTTAACAACTCAATTTATTGGCAACTATTTTTAAAGCACTTTCTTAACTCTCTCCATTCTTTAAATTAATTTTTAACATGTAGGCATGTTCTAACTCTCATATCTTTTTTTTTTTTCTCTGCAAATGTAGTGCATTTTTTGCTCACCCTTATCTGTTTGATGTTTATATTTAGCTGGTTGTATTAATGGATCAGGGCTCTGAAGACAACAGTTGCCAGTCTGTTTTTCTTCTATCATAAAAACTGTGAAAGAAAAAAATACTCCAAAGTTGTTTTGTTTTTCTATGTCTGTGAAGTAGGTTTTATCTTTCTGCTATTAGTACAATTCTTTTTCTAGCATTCTAAGACCTGTCTATATCAATAATTTTAGTCATAGAAATCCCTTGGGCTTTTAAGAATTACACAGTTTTTTGAAAATGTGTTGGGCAATCAACTGAAAGCATATCTGAACCTAGTGATATTTGTCATTGTTATTTCCTATATTAAAAGCATAGCCTTTCATTATTATTAAGAATCAATATGTATAATAATTTATACTGTCAAAAATTTTATTCCTATATTTTTTATCATGGAACTATTTGGGCAAATGAAATGTTACAATGGAACCTCAACAAGGAAGAGCTATAAAAGTGGATCCCCTCCAACTGAAGTGCCCTTACTCCTATAGTTCCTCTGTGGCAATTGCTGGGAAGGTTTCAGGAACTTTCTAGAATTCCCCAAACCATGTTTTGAAGTAAAGCGCCCTCTACAAATATTATAGGAAACAAGAACATTTATAAAGCCACCGTGACGGAAGGAAACAAGAAAGGGGAGTTGATTAGTTCATTTGCTCTATTTCCTAAGTGATCTCTCCTATATATTAGATATTTACAGACTGGGTGAAATGTTTTTACAGTTCTCCAGCTCACTCCAGACGCACTTCTCTTAAGGTCATTACCTGGTGTTATCACAATGGTTTGCATATCCCTCTATCACAGACTGCGCACTGGGGATGTGCACTCGGAAACACCATATCTGGTCCCAAATGCCCTAGCATGTTCTCCGGGATAGGCTGCCATAGACAATCCTTAAACTGTTGAGGGAGGCGCCCAATGTTTCAAGTGGCTAAAGCTCTACCTTGTCTTGAGGTGGGGACTACCACTGCCGTACAAATTCTGCCCATGCACCAGGCTTCTTCGGGATCTTTCCCTCCAACCTGAGCTGCACATTGAGAGTCAGAGGCAAGGACCTGGTGGCTGTTCCATCTCTGGCTGTAATTGATGTTTTAGCCAAATAGAAAGTTAAAGCATTTTCTTATAAGGTAAAGTTATGAATTGTTCCCTACCCTATTTTGTCTTCTCTTCTGCCACAGGTTTCTCACTTTCCTTTGCTAGTGTCTTCCCCACTCCTCCAAAACCAACAAATCACACAAAGTAACTCTGCTTCTTTCCTCTAATTAAAAAAAAAAAATGAATTACCTCCGTGAGTAATTTAAACCGAAGCCTAGGCATCATTCTCTACAACTTCTTCCTTAACAAGCTGTGCATTTTTTGTCATTTATACTTCTAATAATATAGACATCAAGTTTGATTAAATCTCACTTTTGTTCGTGAATTTAGAACTATAAACCTCTTTTATTTAGAACTATCTAGTTGATTTTTGATGACTCATGAGGATTTTCTTGACAAATAGCCACAACTTATGGATTCATTCTACTAACATTTTCTTCATCTACTTAATTAACTCACGTGCAAACTTCAAACTCTGTTCTTCTGGAAAATGCTTTTGGCCCGCGTTCTCCCATCTCAACACCTCAATCTGATTTGGACCCTCTGGTTTGTTCTCACAAAGCACATGTGCGGGGGTGCCTGGATGGCTCAGTCATTAAGCGTCCGCCTTCGGCTCAGGTCACGATCCCAGAGTCCTGGGATCAGGCCCCACATCAGGCTCCGCACTCAGCGGGAAGCCTGCTTCTCCGTCTCTCACTCCCCCTGCTTGTGTTCCCTCTCTCGCTGTGTCTCTCTCTGTCAAATAAATAAATAAAATCTTAAAAAAAAAAAAAAAAACAAACCAAAGCACGTGTGCTTACCTTCTTAAGCTGTAAGCCCTTGGAAGTCAAGGCCAACCTCAACTGACATTTTATCCTCAGAACTTAGCAAAGGACATGGCACATGGCAAGTATTAAAAAAAAAAAGAAAAAGTCCTATTATGAAGTACCTGCTATGTAGGTATACTATGTGAGGCACTCATGATTCAGAGATAAGGATTGATGTGTGTCACATAATGGAACGCCAGTACATCTAAATAAATAATTATATATTTAATATGATTTTAAGGACATAAGTCAAATGTGATAGATTCACGGAGATGAAGGAAAGAAGAAAGTGTTTAACTCTGATAGCATGAAGAAAAACTACAGATACATGAAATTTAAGCTAAAACCTTGTGGGTATAAAGTGTATCAAGGAGCAAAGGTGCAGGGCACATGCTGGTTATTTAGGACATTATCACATTTCATCAAACCTCAGACACCTTGTGTTGTAAGCTACACAGTTAAAATTAAAACACAATTTTAAGGGGTGCCTGGGTAGTACAGTTGCTTGGGCAATTGACTCTTGGTTTTGGTTGAGGTTGTGATTTCAGGGTCATGATCTCAGGGGGTGGTGGTATTGAGCCCCTTGTGGGACTCCATGTTCAACATGAAGTCTGCTTGGGTTTCTCTCTCTCCCTCTCTGTTTGCCCCTCCTGCTTGTACTATTCCTCTTTCTCTCTGTCTCTCAAATATATAAATAAATCTTAAACACACACACAATTTTTAAAATGTGTATTTTGAAAGAATCTGCATGTATTGGTTATTTTTTGTAATTGTAATTTTAGTAGAATCTGGCTTATTATGATATCTCCAAGTTAAATTGTATAATTAAGTGGCTGAGTTAGATCTATTATTTTGAGTTGAAATCAGTTCTAGATTTGTGTTCACCAATGGAAGATTCAAAAAAATTAAGGGTTCTTCTTTTTTTTTTTTAGAGAGAACAAGAGAACACACGGGGTGGGGGAGGGGCGAGGGAGAGTGAAAAAGAATCTTAAGCAGGATCCATGCCCAGCGCAGAGCCTCACATGGGGCCTCGACCTCAGAACCCTGAGATCATGACCTCAGCCAATATCAAGGGTTGGCCACTTGACCGACTGACCCACCCAGGTGCCCCAAGGGTTATTCTAAGTATAGGTTTAACTCAACAGATTTTTAAACTTTATTTATTTATTTATTTATTTTGAAACATTTTATTTATTTATTTGACAGAGAGACAGAGAGACAGTGAATGAGGGAACACAAGCAGGGGGAGTGGGAGAGGGAGAAACAGGCTTCCCACTGAGCAGGGAGCCTGATCATGACCTGAGCTGAAGGCAGACGCTTAACGACCGAGCCACCCAGATACCCCATAAACATTATTTATCGACTCATAAATTATTTTAAATATTTATCATTTAGCTTATCAATTCTGAGACATTTTCATATTTTGAGACACATTTGTCCCTGAAATCAAGATGTGTCTTTTAATCAATGGCATGTCATAGTTTAATTGGCAGCTTTTTCCTTTTTTGGAATTATGGTTGGTTCTCATATTCACACTAGTTATGGTCTCTATAAGTCACTATGAACACTGAGTTAGCAAATACTGAACTGTTGTTCCTAGAAGAAATACAAAATTAGGTTCTTGTGAACCTCTGATCATCTTTTCATGAACAAATCAATCCATAACCTTGTTTTATTTGTGTTTCTATTTAAAGACACCTTATTTAATATATATTGTTGATACTTTAACATTGAACTCATGGACAATAGCCAGGAACAGTCTGAATGAGGCATATCCAATATACTTACTTTCTTCATCGGGCATATAACAGTCTAGTACTTAGAAACACACTTGAACACTGTGCTAGGGAGCCATTTTGAACAGAGAAATCTCCAAGAAAAGCACAAAAATGCAAAAAAAAAAAAGTGTCACTAAATAGACCATAGAAAGAACTCTTGTTTACAGTATGACAACTGAAACAAGAATGCAGAGTGTCATCTTCTTTGACCTCAGCTGGGCAGGCAATCAAAAACTTCCCTGCTCTATAGATTCCTAGGCTTGTGAATGACCCTGAACATGCCACAGACACTGATTTTGGAGTTACAAATTGTAACAAATAGACAAACTTGCAAATAAGAAATCTGTGAATAATATGGATCAATATAAAATGACATATCATTTTTTATAAACAACAAAATATAAAATGATGTTTCTTATAGTGAAAGCTGTTAGTTAATGGGTTTTGTAAATAGATAGGCTTTATAGTTAGGTCAGGTAAAATAGTTAAAGAGGAATTAAAATACATCAAAATTAAAAACTAAAATGTTGGGGCATCTGGGTGGCTCAGTCGTTTGGGTGTCTGACTCTTGATTTCAGGTCAGGTCCTGATCTCGGGGTCCTGGGCTTGAGCCCCACGTTGGTCTCTATGCTCAGAGAGGAGTCTGCTTGGCATTCCCTCTCTCCCTCTCCCCTCTCCCCTACTCATGCTCTCTCTCTCTAAAATAAATAAATAAAGTTTTTGAAAAAAAATAAATTGTTGGAAAATGCTCCATTTAAAAAGTTTTCAAGTGGGACCAAAAATTATTCAAAAATTCTTTAAAAATAATTGCTAAAATCAGCTCAACTTACACATACAATGTGATTTATAAGCTGGACTTAAAACCTTGATAAGGAACTAAGAATTCAAATTGGTAACTTCAATAAATCAAACATTAATTTTTAAAACAAAAAGAAACATCTGAATAGTCATTCCTATTTATAAAAGGCACCCTTAAATATATTATAAATGATGAAAAACAATCCAGAAGGAGAGTAGAGTAAGAACAAAGATAAGGGGACGTGAAACAGCTGGACATCTTGTAGAAACTAGAGTGCAGGGTGTATCTGGGGGAAGGAGAGCAGATAAAGTTAGAGAGGGAGATAAAAGACAAAGTAAGAAGGGAATTTTATGCTAAGTACTTGGAATTTCTTGAAAATCAATGGAGACAGATTTAAAGATTTAAAGCATATCAATCATAACTGTATTTTATAAAAAAATAAAGAAGGTGATTCAGGTCTATGCATGGAGAGTGGTAGCAGAGATGAAATAAACACAAAGTGTTTCTCATGTTCTGATCTGAGGATTTTGACTGACTGGACATGGGCATTGAATGAAAAAACAAAGGTAGTGAATGGCTTGGGTGAGGCCTTTTAGGAAGATGACCAAAAAAGTGGAGGAGTGGTATTAAAGGAAACTAATAAGAAAGATCCCCTTCCTCCCCAGGCCAACCCCACCTTGCCAAAAGTGACTGACATCAAACCATTCATAATTTCCTTTAAGCTCAGAGTAGGATACAGGGTGAAGCTCCAATCCGAAGAGGTTGCCAGTCAGACTAAAGGACGTCTTCAGAAGTTTCCTATGGACTGGCTGCCAGTGAGGAGACGGGGAAGCAGCTACATCAAGAACCAGATCAGATGATCATCCCAGCAGCAGAGGAGAACAGCAGGAAGCCAAGACTATTAAGAAACCCAGGAAACCAGAAGGAGGCATGACTTTCCCACCAGCTATGTACAGACGGTAATGTAAGCAGATTATTCCCAGCCTGGCATGGATGGGCAGTGGACAAAGGATGAATAAAATTGGGGAGAGAGTGTATGTGGGGAAGGAAATGGCATTTATGAGCCTGACTGGGATTGGAAAAATAATCTTGATTTGTGTGAAAAATAATCGTTATATGACACTGAATTTACAGGAAAGTATATAGATTAAAATTTGTGCCATTGTTGGAAATGGGAGATCAGAATAAAAAAAATGTAAGTTCAGGGAAAGAATAAGAAAAATTCTATTTTTGAATATCTGAGTTCTATAGATTGCGGGAAAGTGAAACTCTTTTTTTTTTTTTTTTTTTTTAAGATTTATTTATTTATTTATTTGAGAGAGAGAATGAGATAGAGAGAGAGAACATGAGAGAGGGGAGGGTCAGAGGGAGAAGCAGACTCCCTGCCGAGCAGGGAGCCCGATGCGGGACTCGATCCCGGGACTCCAGGGTCATGACCTGAGCTGAAGGCAGTGGCTTAACCGACTGAGCCACCCAGGCGCCCCGCGGGAAAGTGAAACTCTTAAAATGGTTATAGTGTCAGGGGAAAAGACGGGATTTCATATAGGCACTCTGGACCAAGGCACTGGGCGCCACATGTAGTAGGTGTGACCGTACTGGAGAGAGATGACTCACTAACAAGTAGAAATTCCCAGATTTTTAGAATTTGAAGACTGTCTTAAACCCCACCAAGGGATCGGTTTTAGATAGAATGAGAAATAACAGACTGAGATTTTGTCCTTGGAGAAAGCTGGATTTGGGGGTGCAAAAGCACTGATGCCTGCCTCCCACCCAGGAGATCTTGCAAGATATTTGAGTTGGTAAGTGGACTTGCTGGAAGAGAGAGGAAGAACTATGGCTATGATGGACCTGAACTGTTCTGTCAGAATGTGTTGAGGCAAAAAAGGATTCATGACCCTTTCCCTTGAATGAGAGTTGAGACATACTGGGCATGTGAGTGACCTGGACTTTCATCTTAGAATCTTTCAACTTCTTCCTGAAAGAATTGCCTGGGAGTCCAGTGGAGAGAGTTTATATGGAGCAGAACTCTGAAAAAAAAAAAAAAAGAAAAGAAAAAAGATAAAAACAGAAAACAAACAAAACTCCAGGTGTTATGGGTGGAGGAAATGGAAGAACCGAATATACCTCCTGTAGAACAAGTATTGTGGCTGGATGGACCCAGCACGGAGTCTTCCAAGGAATCCACGGTCGTGCTCATAAGAGAAAGAATGACCTCTGAGTATTTGTCAGGCTCAGAGAGTGTGAAACCATCTACCAAAGCCCAGGGAAGAAATAGTGTGGTCAAACGGTGCTAGGTTTATTAATCTGCTATAGTAAGGGAAACCTTACACCGTGAGGAGCTGTGGGCCAGTGAGTATAAGGGGATGTAGGATGTGCTTGTGATAGGGTTTGGCTTGAATGGGTGACTTTGGGGAGTTATTAGGAAATTGAGGGCTGGTACTGGGTTGGAAGCTATCAGTAAGCAAGAAGTAGTTTGAGGATGGGCCTCTTAAGGGCCTGCCCCCTTATAAAGGGGGTAGGAGTAATAAAGTGGGATAGAGTTGTCATTGATAAAGAACCGATGGTCCCTACTGTTAGCCAGGCAAGACAAATGTTTGATCCTCTTTATGGTTGTCTAGTGCCCTTGTTTGTGTCTCCTCCCATCATAGTCAAGGAGTAACCTTTCTGATGTTGATATTGAGTAAATTGTTTATGTCCAGTACCAAGTTAGTTGCCAGGCTAGCTACCTGGGAGTTCTCAGCTATTAGGAGCATTATTTTGTTTTGTTTCATTCCGATTTACTTATAAGAGTCAAAAAAAATGTGCTGCTCTATCTTTCTCTTTTTCCACCACATTATCCCACTAAGGAGGGGATCAGTTATAATTTTAGATATGGTTTGGGTAGCAAAAGGGGAAGAACGTGTATGTGCCTAGAGAAGTCAGTGAGAATCCCTGTCCTGAAGGCAAGTGACATGCACCTGTAGGCAGGTGAAAAATCTGCAGTTGTCTGACATCCGACACATTGCCTTTGGATGAAAACTGAAGAAATGGTTTATGTTTTTCACTGGATAGGCTAAATCTTGATTTAACTTGCAACTTAGAGTGACCATAGAATGTTATATTAACCATGTATAACCAGGAAAATCATGACCTGCTTGAATTTCCATCCGGAAGCAGTGAATCTTAGCCATGTGAAGATAGCTGAAGAAAGTGGGAGACAAGTAAGTTTTCACTTTGCAAACATCCCGAGGATCAGGAATGGTCAATGCTCCACGTACTTTCTTTTCTCTGGTTTCTCCTCCCCTGGTCTCACACTTCACCAGGCATGGGCATATAGGCTCAACATTGTCGAGGCACAGACTTCCAATCCAATATAGCTAAGTCATGAGTCTTCCCAGTGTCTTGGTTTTCCTCCTTAATTAAGTAGGCTTGATACCCATAGTATATAACAGAAACTCAATATACATTGAATGAATGAAATTGTTCAAGCACAAAGAGACAGTCTAATTAAATAGTCTTGTACGATCATCCTATTCAGAGTCCAGCTAAAAGTCCTTTATGTGACTTTCTTTGGTTAGTTATGCAAAATATTTCATAGAAAGGATTTCTTTTGCTGTAGTTTCTAAAGGCTTTTAAGGCTTATGGAGGTAAACGTGAAATCATTAAAACCCATCCATTTTAAATACACAGTCCAATGCATTTTGACAAACACATACAGACATAACCCATAACCCATCACCTCGAAAAATTCCCTCATACCCCTCTGTAACAAATCTCCTCCCCCGACACCCAGCCCCTGGCAGCACTCATCTGATTTTAATCCCTGGAGTTTCATCTTTTCTAGATGACATACAAAGAGAATCATTTGGTAGTTATCATTTTATGTCTGGCTTTTTTTCACTGAAGAGAATAGTTTGAGATCCATTCTTTCTGTTATATATCACAGTGGTTTTTCCTTTTTACATTAGGTAGTTTTCCACTGCATAGACCTGCCACTTGATGGGCACTGGGGTTGTTTCTAGTTTGGGGCTGTTATGAACAGCTGTTATAAATGTTCAGTCTTGTGTGGATAGATGTTTTAATGTCTCTTGAGTGAATATGTAAGAGTTGGTTTGCTAGGTCGATGCTGGGTAAGTGTATAAAACACTGCCGAGTGGTTTTCCAAAGTCAATGTGTAATTTTGCTTTCCCATCAGCAATGCCCATGAATTCCAAGAGGTGCCTCAGCTTCCTCTGCGCTTGGTACTGTTGTTGTCTTTGTTTTTAATATCTCTTAGCCAGTCTATTCAGTAGTGGTGTCCCACTTTGTTTTTATTTTGTGGTTTTAATTTGAATTTCTCTGATGATTGTTGACATTAAGCATATTTTCATATCCTTTTTTTTTTTACTATTTGTATCTCTTTTTTGATAAAGTGTTTAAGTTTTTACCCATTTTTTCTTAAATTGGGTTTTGCATCTTCTCATTGTTAAGATGTAAGTTTTCCTTCTATGTCATCAATGTATATGGCAAATATTTTCCCTGAGTATGTGGGATGTCTTTGCATTTTTGTAAGCATGTTTTTTAATAGGAGTTTTTAATATTAGGGGAGTATTACTTATTAATATTTAAAATATATGTGCTTCTTGCATTCTAAGAAACTTTTTGTCTAACTCAAGATTACAAATATCTTCTCCTTTGGATTTCTCTACATTTAAGTATATGATCACTTCAAACTAATTTTTATGTATGATGTTTATTTTTTTCTTTCTTCTGATGCTTTGTGTTTAATTTGTTCTTATTCTCATTTCTTAGGGCAGAAGCTTAGTTCATTGATCTGAGATATTTCTCTCTTCCTAACATTAGTGTTTAATGCTATTCATTTCCATCTAAACACTGCTTTTAGCTGTACCCACCAATGTTGATGTATTTTTCAATTTCTGTTGAATTAAAAATGATTTCTAAGTACTTGGTACTCAAGTCATGGCAGGACAGGAAGAGATCTTTATTCTTTTTTTTATTTTTTTAAAGATTTTATTTATTTATTTGACAGAGAGAGACACAGCGAGAGAGGGAACATGGCAGGGGGAGTGGGAGAGGGAGAAGCAGACTTCCCACAGAGCAAGGAGCCCGATGTGGGCCTCGATCCCAGGACCCTGGGATCATGACCTGAGCTGAAGGCAGACGCTTAACGACTGAGCCACCCAGGCGCCCAAAGATCTTTATTCTTTATTGTTTTGTCCCAGCCTCAGTATTAGGAGGATCCTATGAGTCTGGCCCTCCAAAATGGGGCTTCCTTAGCATTTTTGCTTCTGCTTTGTTATAGGTTGAATTGTCTCCCATTCTCAAATCCAAATATTGAAGTCCTTACCTCCTTTACCTCAGAATCTGACCTTATTTGGAAGTAGGGTCATTGCAGATCTATTTAGTTAAGATGTAGCCATTAGGGTGGGCTCTAATTCAATGTAACTTATGTCCTTATAAGAAGAAAACACTTGGACACAGACACATACACAAGGAGAACACCATGTGAAGATAAAGGCAGAGCTCAGGCTGTGTTTCTAAAAGCCAAGTAGCGCTGAAGATTGCCAGCAAACCACTGGAAGCTCGGGGAGACGCATGGAGGAGATTCTTTCATTATAGCCCTTGGAAGAAACCCACCCAGCTGACACCTTGACCTGGGACTTATGGCCTCTTGAATTACGAAACAATAAATTTCTCTTGTTTCAGCAACTCAGTTTGTAATATTTCGTTATGGCAGCTCTAGCAAGCTAGTACACACCTCCCATGTGGCAGGCAAATTCTGCATAGGATCTGTGGTGGGTTTGGGGTGGGGGAGAGTTTCTACCCTTCCTCCAGTGGTGGCAGACTTCTGCTTGGTATCGGTGGGCACAGGACAGTGGACCCAAGAGGTTTAACTTCCTCTTCTCCAGAAGCAAATGGGATTTCTTCTATGCTTCCATCAGAAGCCGCTGGTTTTTGCCTGGGTCTCTGTGGCCTGAGTGTTTCCTGCATTCTCACCCAAACCAACAGCTTCAGATGTGGGATTCTTATGCAAGAAGAGTCCTGGGATTTGGGAGGGAGATTTGTGTCCTTCTGCCAGTGGTACTTGATTTCATCAGCACATCTGCACCATGGAGGGGAATTGTTCCAGTCTCCTGCCCTGCCAGAAATCCCTCAGTTCTTTTTGTGAGCCTTAGGTGCAGCTTATGAAAAAGAGCTCAGTCATGAGTGCTTTCATACTTCCTTTGCATGGAGGTTTCCATTCTTTTTTTTTTTTTTTTTTTTTAATTTGGAGGTTTCCATTCTTAACTGATTTGATAACCAACCCTCAACCAACCGTTAGGAATTGGTTAACATTCTAGCTGACTGCTTTTGTCTCTGATTCTATGGCACCAGGCTCTGCCTCTTTTGCCCGGTGAAACTCCTCAGAGAAACTTGACACTTTGGAATTCAGTTTGCTTTATTGATTTTTAAATTCAGCTTTCAATGGGCTCAAGAAAAGGAGTAACTGTAGATTATATGGCTTTTTCCTCATGGTTGGGGTGACAACAATGATAGTAGTGTGTGTGTGTGTGTGTGTGTGTGTGTGTGTGTGTGTGTGTGTCTTTCTATATACCACCTAGAGACAGAACAAAGGCTTTCTTTGCTATTATAGTTGAGTTGCTCTTTACTGTTTCCTGGGAATCCGTTATGCAATTTATGCTAAGCTGATAATTCTGATGGGATGATGGTCACTCATGCAGACTGTGCTGCAAGCTAAAATAAGGCCAATATGGACATGAAGTTCTGGCTGTGGTGAATTTTCCAGCTTAGTGGTGCTTCCAAGAGTATGATAGATTCCTCCCTCCAACCCCCAAACAGAAAAGATCCATTGACATGTCAAGTCTAAAAACAGGACATGCTTACTGTTAATTTTAATTAAGAGAGAGAAGACTTTCACTGGTAGAATTTCCATTTAACTACTTAAAGCTCTTTCCATGTTTAGGAGCTAACTGGTTATTGTTAGATTTGGGTTTGAGGTACTGAAGTCTGTGAATTGGGGTGATGGATTGGACTGGTCCCAGCTGGGGAATTTGAATGAAGCTGCAGGAACTCTAAGGTCATTGGACCAGATGTCCACAGACATCTACACTTGAGGACACACCTGAGAGTGGAATCAAGGATTTTCACATTAGCACAGTAATGGTCCTCCCATGGTTCAGGCATTGGAAGGGATATTTATAATTCTAGAAACATGTTCAAGTTTCAACAATGTATATATTATTGTTATATATTTTAAAGCACCATTAAATATGAACATTTTTGAAAACTTGCTGTAGGACAGGTACTACTTTAAAGCATTAAATAATTATATATTTCCCAAATATTAATAATTATTAATAATATTAAATAATGTAACAATACATAATACTTTTGTGCCAGATACTGTATTAATTATCTTACATATATTGTTCAATATTAGTAATAACAACAATAATAATTTGATGATATTGATGGTAGTTAATATTTTTTGAGTGCTCTTACATGCCCCGTATTCTGCTAAGACCTTTACATACTTGAGCTCACTTAATTCTCACAAAAGCTCTATCATATATGTACTATTGTTATTGATATTTTATAACTGAGAAAACTGATTTGTAGAAACATGATTTATCCGAAGATATAAAACTAATAAGGGATAGAATAGGAATTTGAACCAACGCTGTCTTACCATACCATACCATAAAAAGATCTCTAGGGGATATAATTGGACTTCTTGGGTAAATGTATTTTTGAGTCAGATTATGTTGTTTGTATGGAGCCTACATTGGATAGTGGAAGGAACAGACTGTCCTCTGAGGCAGATCTTTTCAACAGTGGTGCAGTCCTTATACATTTCATCGCCTGGACCGATTATATAACTTCACTGACCCTTGATTTTCTTATTTGTAACATGTAAATGATACCATCTGTTTTTTTCCCCCCAAAATATTAGAGGAAATTTACACATAGAAGCTAGATCTATATATGACCCACTTTTCCAGTTTCTGAAATTGAGACAGGTTTTCAACTCATTGACTGAAGAAGAGGCCAGTATCCAGGAGAAAGTTTGCTGAAACACAGTGGGAAGTGAACTTGGCCAGGATTTCCCAAGTCGTTCCCCATGGGCAGTTATTACCACCTACATTGGTACATTGTGGAATGGGGAACACAGAGTCACTTCAGGACTATTGGATTTGGTCATAGTTGGCATTGATATCTGGAGACTCAAAGCATCATCATGGCACCCCTGTTAGGGTAGAAATGGGTGTGAGTTAGGTGAAGAATGAAGTCCTGCTCCAGGAGTAGCTCATAGCAGGTTTACAGAGTCAGAGGGATTATCCTGGTAAATACTGAGAGAAAGGCAGTGGGAAATGTTTGCAAAAATACTTGAGGAAGAAGATCATAGTTGGGTACAGAAACAATGCGTAGTTTTAAATGAGATGGGAGCTGACATAAAGGAGAGAGTGGCCGGAAATGTGGACAGAGCATTACACATGGAACTTGCATCATGAAGCCATTATATTCTGACACAATTTTATAGGCAATGGAGTCATAAACAGATATTTTAAAAATGAGTGATGTGAACACATTACAGACTTGAAGGACCACTGTGGCAGTGTTGAAAGGGGTATAATCAGAGCCAAAGCTGAGGACAGGGAAAGCATGTGGATGGCCAATGTACAATACAGGAGAAAGATAGAACTTGAAGGGCCTAGCCAGAAGTCAAAAGATTCAGGAGATTTGAAGAAAGCATACATAATAGTATTTGGTGACTGATTAGATATCTAGGAGAGAAAGACATGACAGCAATTTCTAGGTATCTGGTTGGGGCAACAGGATGAACAGTGGTGTCATTAATTAAAACCTGAAATGGAGAGGAGGAAGCTTGACAGGGAATGCAGTAGTTCAGGTTTGGACGTTAATTTGGAGATGTTCTATAGAAGATACCATGCAATAGGGAGTTGAATATATAAATATATGGCTTTTGAATTCAGTGCAGAAAATCAAACTGTCTATACAGATTTGGGTGCCACCAGAATACAGATGTCAGTGAGGGTTTAACAGTGGCTGAGCTTGCCTGGGTCATGTATCAGCATAAGAGAAAGAATTCGAGACCGGAACGTTGGGATGCTCAACATGTAAAGGGAGAGAAGAGCACCAGGAAAAAGCAGCATCAAGCAAGGTGGTGAGAAAAGAAGGGGTGGTCTGCAGCGTTAGGTATTGCAGAGAGGTAAGCTGAAATAAAAGCTGAGGCATGCACAAGGACAGGCGCTGGGACAGGCACTTCAAGTCCCATCTGAAGTTTTCCTGGCCGCCCCCCCCCCCATTTTTAACATAAATTGAAGGTAATGGCTCTATTCCAGGACCTTCTGGTTTGCCAATATCCCTTCTGTCTCAGGAACTTTACATCTGAGTTTTCCTCTTCCTAGAAGGCTCTCACCCCAGCTGTGTTTTTGCCTACCGCCTTATTATCCCTTGGTTCTCAGGTCTTGCATGAGCTAGATTCTAATCTGGATTATGTCTTCCTGCCATATGCCCTTGAGATGGATCACACTTCTTTATATGGCACTTTCACAAGAATTATGAAATAATTATTTGTAAAATTTTACTTTAAATGTCTGTTTTTTTCCCTATGTGATTGTAGGTTAATGGTTTTGTTTTGTTTTGTTTTGTTTTTCTCCCTATGTGACTATAGGTCAAAGGGAATAAGGATTTTACATCCTTTGTTCAACTTTGCATTTCCAGCGTCTGGCAGACTGCCTGCAACATAAGTATTCAAACATAATTGAGTTTATTTATTTTATTCATTAATAAAATTTATATGCTGCTTAAATATGCCAAACATTATTTTAAGCACTTTACAAATATTAACTCAATTATTGAATGAAGAATATAGTAAGCAAGGATGAGAATGGAAAATTATAGACCAACTGCCAAGAACTTCTTTCCGAGGACACTGTTCAGAATGATGAGGGAAAATGGGACTTCAGAAAGAAGATAGCTCAGTGGAGGCGGGCGGTGGGGACACATCCTAGAGCCTGAATGCCTGGGAGCAAATGCAACCTCTGCCCCTTCATAATTTTGTCAGTTGGACAATCATTTCATCTTTCTGATCACTTAATCCTATCCTTTTCTTCATCTATATTATGGGGACCATAGTAGTATTTATCTCATGGGTTAATATGGGCATTCAATGATTTAATGTATGTCAAGCCCTCAGAGCAATGCTTGGCATGGAGACCTTGTAAGTCTTGCTATTATATTTCATATATTCTAACATTTCCCCTTCATCCCCTTTCCCACCACTTTCCCTATTTTCTGTATCTGTCATGGAAGCAGGCCACAGACATTTGGTCATCAACAGCCTAAAAATTAAGTTTACCTCTGAGCATATCTTCATTCACATGTGTCATTTATTTTCTAGTGACTTGAGTGGGTTTTAAACCCTTAGGTTTATATCAGTCCATTTGATGCTATTCTAATTGAAATTATACTGCTACTGCTTATAAGCAGAATGTAATTACTTCATCTAGCATTTGAACACGACTATAAGCTACCCCATTAAAAATTACATGACCCTTTCAATGACTATATTCACTTTTTTTTTTAACATCAGCAATGAAGAGCAGATTAGAGCAAGTCTCCTCAATGCACAACAGAGAAATGGCACCATCTCTGTGGCCTCTTTTATAAGATGAAATCTACCATTTATTTCAGATGAGTTATTGCTGTATCAAATCCAGAAGCCCAGAAAAGTGGCTTTACAAAGAAATTTAATTAATTGTTTAAATCATTTGCAATAGAACTTCAAGAAAATATACATGATAACATAATTTGGGTAGACAAGGTTTTTATAAGCATAATAAAAAACACAAAAATTTTATGGAACACACTGATATGTTTGGGAAAATAAATTCAAAGTGTATATTAAAATAAAAACAAAAAGAGGAATGGCAAGAAATATTTTAGTTACATGTCAAAAAGTTATTCTACATGTAGGAGGAACTCATAAAAACCAAGGAAAAGATTAACAACCTAATAAAAAATAGATATATACAAGAACGGGCAATTAACACATACGAAAGAAGTCGAATAACCAATAAAGTTGGACACATTCCACTGCCAAGTCACGTATAATAATTATGGCCTCTTTTTTTTGTGTGTGTATTAGATTATAAATATTGAAGAAATGATTTCTAGAAGCATCTTGAATGTTAATAAATAAGAAATTTAAATAAGTTGTGTACATCCATATCATGAAGTACTTTATAGCATAAAAAGATTAAAATACTATTCAAAATTTTGAATATGATTAAAAGAATTAGGTAGATCTATACACTGATGTAGTAAGATATGCAACAATTACTACTGAGTGAGAAGAAAAGCTCAGAATAGGAAGTAACATGTTTACTTTGGTAAAAGGAACACACACACACACACACACACACACACACCTTGCACACAGACATGTATAATAGTATATATGTATTGTGTATATATATATATATATACATACATGCACACATACATACATACACATACACAAATTTATGTCTCTGTGTATATAAATACATGCATGCATTTACATGTAAAATTACTGAGCAAATGCCTAAGAAATTTCTAACCGTGGTTGCAGACTGGGGTATGACATGGGTGGAAGTCTCACTAAGTTCACATTAAAAAAAATCAAGCTAATGAGTATTTATATAGAAATACTTTTTTTTTTTGACAGAGATAATTTTAAGGAATTTTTTTAAGGCAAGGAAATAAACGCTCTTATGTTTTCCTGATGTGTACTGCAAGTTTTCTGGTGGGTGATTTAGTAATATATATCTTGTCTTAAAAAGTGCTTACTCGTTAAACTAGCAAAACCTCTTCTGGACATTTATTTTGAGAAAATATCAGCAAAAACAAATCTATAAAGAGGCTCATTTTAATATTCTTTATGGTAGTGGCAACCTGGAAGCAATTAAAATGTCTAACCTTAGAGAATTACAGAACTCTATGAAATTATATAATTTACTATACAGCCAGTGAAAATCATGTTTTCAAAAAGTCTTACACTCTGGGACATTTTGTGAGATATAATATTTACAAAGCAGATATCATCCAAGCCACAGTATGATTTTGCTCTGTTAAAATATATACTTAACAGTAGAAAGATTGGAGATACGTGTATGAAATGTTATGGTGTTTCTCTCTGGGTGATTACATTATAGATGGTCTTAAATTTTCTTTTTTGTGTTTTTCAGGATACTCCAAATCCTTTCCAAATAAATGCTGTATTTTATCATTAAAATAATTATATTTTATTCTACAACGGAACATGTTCATTGTGGAAATATTGAAAAATACAGATAATCAGAGATAATTGTTTAATAATTTTGTCTATGCTTTTATAAATATTTCTATTACTGTATATTTGGTACGGAGAAGATTATGGCATACATGTAGTTTTATAGAGGGCCTTTTTATTCTAATTAATATCTCATGAACACATATTCATATTAATATATGCTTATAACACAATATATAATTAAGTTTTATTTTATTATGTGGGTTACCTTAGTTTATTTGCAACCAAGATATAGTGTTGGCTACTTCCATTGTTTACAAATATATATTACTATAATAATACTACCAAAGAATATCTGTAACTAAATTATTAATAAATCATTGATTATTCTCCAAAGAGAAAATTTTCTAAGTAGAGTTGATATTTCAGGGAGTGTATATGATGGTAAGATTTTTGAGTGATACTGGCACATTGAATCAGAAAATTTATAGCAATTTACAAATCAGGTGCCAGTTTTGCTCTTTACCAAACATACTTTTGTAATCAAGGAAAACATATTGTGTTTCCCAATGGGCAACCCATCAGTAAATCATCTACCCATGAAGTCTTTCTCAAGAGTAATCCAATTTAGTTCTCTAATGTTTATTCTAAAAATACATGGTATACACTAAATCTGTAGGTGGAATTTCAAAGATGACCAAGCTAACATCTCCTCTTCTTAAGGCTCTTCTTAGACTATTATACAGAGACAGACACACAATAATTATGTGGGTTTTATGAGAGTATATAATGACACAGTGTAGCAAAGTTGTTTTATTAACTTAACTTTCTCAGAATTATAATGATAACTAAAGAGGCAAGTATTTCTGATTTCTGAGAAACAAACTGAGGGTTTTAGAGGGGATGGGGGTGGGGGGATGGGTTAGCCCGGTGATGGGGATTAAGGAGGGCACGTACTGAATGGAGCACATACGCACATACGCAAACAATGAATCGTGGATCACTACATCAAAAACTAATGATGTATTGTATGGTCTCTAACATAACATAATAAAATTAAATTAAATTAAAATAACAAAAAGTATTTCTGATCTCAACTTGCTCCTCTGGCAGAAGTACCAGAGAACAAACTAGTAGGTACACTGGCCTATATATGCATCTATTAAAATATTAATATATTAACGCACATTAATGCACATATATACACATAAGCGTGCATGTGCACCTCATATAAACTTCAGGATGCCGTAAGCTTTCTCTTTTTTCTTTCATTTCTTTCATGTCTGCTGATATATGCTGGTTACCATTTGGTAAGCTGTTTGTTGAAAATCATCCTCCATTTAACAAATAGTTATTGAATATTTCCTATGCACAAAGCAACAAAAAATAAAATGTGGGGAATCTTCTTTACAGTCTAGTGAGGGACGGAGTGTTCAAAATCTCCTATGATCTCATTATAGCTAATGCATTCATATAAAAACTGATCAGAAAATTATAGTTATTTAGTCATTATCCATGCAACATTATTCATTGAGCTCTTATTAAGTACCAGGCTCTGTGCTTAATACAACAGTAAATAAGCAAACCATAGATGCTTCCATCGTGGAGGAAAAGATAAGAGCATCATTTTAAGCAGCTGCATATTGTCTTTTTAAACAATGTGGTTTTGAAAGAATTCTCAGTGGTTTGGGAAATATATTTTAATCTGTTTTGTTTTGTTTTGTTTCTAAATGTGAGCATTCAGTGTCTGCCTTTTGTGATGGCATTTCAAATTGGAATATGAAAAATGCAGTTAAATAAATGAGTTTTTAAAGGTTATTATAAGTAAAATGACAGAAGTGGAATTGTCAGGGTTATTTTTTACTTTTCCTTAATTTGGTGGTAAAGAGAAAATTGATATTCTTTCCCTAGCTTTAAGATCTTAAAGAAAAATTAACATATTTAAAAATATATTATCTTAAAAAATACAACACAATTTGGTTATATGATAAAATTTTTGAGTTGAGGAGCTAGGGAATATCTCAAAAGAATGGGTTTGCAATGTAGACATTATTGTGGAAATAATCCGACATAAATAATGTCAGTGCAGGTTTTTCCCTCTTGGGGAGGTAAATGTGTGTACAAGTTGGTGCCAGATGTCAAAGAGGACAACTTAGTGAGCATGTTTTAATGGCATTATGATATAAGTATCTATCATAGACTTTTTTTGCTCTACCTATGATATTCAAAAATTACAATTATTTATTTTTTGAATATTACATCAGACAATCCTCTGTCTATAGAAAGCATTTATTTTAAAACATAATACTCATGAGCACCTGGGTGGCTCAGTCTGTTAAGCATCTGCCCTCCGCTCAGGTGATGATCCCAGGGTCCTGGGATCAAGCCCTAAGTTGGGCTCCCTGCTCGGTGGGGAGCCTGCTTCTCTCACTCCCTCTGCCCCTCCCCCTTGCTTGTGCTTACTCTCTCTCTCTCTCTCTCTCTGTCAAATAAATAAAATCTTTAAAAAAAAAAAAACCCAAAACTATAATACTCAGAGGGGCGTCTGGGTGGCTCAGTTGGTTAAGTTTCTGATTCTTAATTTGGGCTCAGGTCATGATCTCAGGGTCCTGGGATCCAGCTGCCCATGGAGATCCCCTCCTCAGTAAGGGGTCTGCCTGAGGATTTCTCTCCCTCTGCCCCTCCCACTGGCATGCCTGTGCTCTCTCTCTCTCTCTCTATCAAATAAATAAATAAATCTTAAAACAAAAACAAAAACAAAAAAAACCACATAATATGCAGAAAATCTTCACTTTCCCTGATAAGCAATTATGGAACTTACTAAATTCTAATTCATTATGAGTTCTTTACTGAGTGTTATAAGTTGCTGCAGTGCTTTATGGAATTCCTGTGAATTTAATAAGTAGATTGATACATGATTCAGTTTGTAAATCCTAAGTGGAAATAATTGGATTTATTCTTCATACTTCAATGACAAAGATTAATTGATGAGACAAGTTAGTAATAAAATGAGAAAAAATATTGATTAGATCGAGAAAGGAAAAAAAATCCTTGATAATCAACTAGTCAATACCTTTAATTAAATAGTCCACATTACTAGCTATAACATTTTAATACATTACTCTAGTAATTTAGATTTTTTTCATGCATTGCATCTTAGGAATGGTATTGTAGAAGAGCATTGAAAGCATGATTTCGTTTATGCCTCATTTGAAGGTATGTAAATGATGTTGGGAAGTAACATCATTAGGAAATTATAAAGGTTATATTTCCTTCTTTGACAGAATCATTAAAGACTATTTTGTTTTTGGTGCTTATTTCAGAAAAATTATTTCCTGGAATCAAGAAATATGAGCATTATTTATAAACCATTATATTCTGTCCATAATAATTACAACTTCATGAGACGTGGAAGAGGAAGAAAATGATACATATTGATGAGTTTGCTGGAAAATTGAAAAATTAAGAATATGATGAGTGATACCACTTTTCCAATCTGCTTTGGCTTTTCCTGTCTCTTGAGGTCAGCAGGGACAAAAGAGACTAATCAGTAGAGTTTAGAACATGATAGTTGAAGAGAACAGGACTTGAAGAGAGCAGTTGGAAGACAGCAGGTCTTGGCTCCAGGGGGAGGGTTTTGGCAATGCGTAGGCAGACCTGAGCCAAGATGGTCAAAATTTTTGGAACTATTACATTTTTAATAAGTAAACCCAAGTGCTGACCAAAATCAAAGTTGAAATGCCTCTGAATACTTTGAAGAAATGAGACAGGTGATAGAGGAAGCTGATGTGGTGGGTGGAGTGCCCATGGCTTTGCTCCCAGGGTTCTAGCTACAAGATGATCTCCAGGGCCCACCCTAGAAGGCATAGGGACCTGAATATACCTCCTGAAGGACTCTGCTTGAAATAGACTGATAAATTCAGGTACTAAGCATATGAAGAAACGATAAAGAGATATATAATATTACACACACACACACACACTTTTTCAGAGATCCTTTTTTAAAAAGGAATAAACAATTTTTAAAAATATATAAAGACATATTATACCAAGAACATTTTTATTTGATATAGGGTGGATGTGTAACATCTCCAAGGATTTTTCAGACAAAGATTCAGCTAACAATCCTGAATCTGTACAAACCTAAGCAAAATATAAAGGGTCTGTATAGTTTTTTGAAAAAAAAATTCAAGTGATCTCAGTTGTGGAAAATTTGTGCTTTTCTTCATAAAAAACAGTGTGAGAATGATGCTTTGGGTTACCTGCTGTTAAATTTTTAAATATAAACATATAAAAATCAACTGAACTAAGGTCTGATAATGAAGATTCTTGGCTTAGTGAAAGCCTTCACCAGGTCAAAAACAATGCGGTGAATATTTGAATAATCAGTGGACCTACAGAATGATTAAAACCATAGAATTGTCCACAAAGCTTCTACTAAATGAAGTAGATAATCTTTGCATATTTTATATGTAAATGATTGAAATTTCCTGGAAATTCCACAATGTTTGAAAAATGCTCTGCATCATGCCCCCACTTTTTTTTCCAGCAAATGTCAAGAAATATTTAATGTAATAATCAGCTAAACCTTAGCTTCAGAGATGATGAAACATTTAGCTTTTGATTATCTAATTTGTTGGACTTTGGCTTATATGCTGTAGTCACATAGACTCTTCCAAGTGGTGAGCTTGCTAAAGGTTGATCCAAAAGTTTCATCCACCTATCTCAGGAAAATAAGTCAGGAGGCTTAGCCATGTAAGAGCTTAATAAAAAATTCAATTTTTCTATGTAACGAATTTTGTTATATCTTCACTTGTTCTGTTAATTAAGATCAAAGAAATATGCCACTTATTACTACCGAGTTCTTGAATTTTTATTGTATGCTTTTGATGTTTATCAAATTTTAAATTAAAATTTGTTCACAGCTTCAACCACACAGGAAGGTGTAGGAAAAAAAAATGGTTTTCCTGGGTTTTGCTGCAATAACAAACAATACCTGGTTTTTCATGTCTGACCACATCCAAGTTTTAGTTCTGGCATATAAGTTGGTTGGCTATGGGTTAGATCCTGCTGTACTCCAAGTGTACTTTTCATCTTGAATTCTGAGCTGAAGAAGCAATCTATCTGGGACATGGCATTCTTATGCAGGAGGGAAAAGAGAGTGATCATACACACTCACATGATTGTAATAAGTTTTCCTTTCATGCTACAGATGGCCACATCTGTCTCAGAGTTTTAAGGAAAGTAAAATGATCAGCAAAGTGTGATAGTAATAGAAGAAGTATTGTAGGGTGAAGATTTGATGAGGGCCCAAACTAAGGCAGGACTAGTAGGTATTGGGGAAAATGTAGAAGAAGGACATTTGATAAACATTTCGGAAGTAGAATTAATGGCACATGGTCTTTAGGTGACATCTTCTAGTCCATCGGCTTTAAAACTCATTTGCTGCTGATGATTCCCATTTTTCTATACCAGCTCTGACCTCTTGGTTGAGGACTAGACTGCTAAAATACAAATTTAGGTGCTGGATATCCATCTCACAATAGTTATATCTAAAACAGACTGCTTAATTCTTTGTTCTAGCCTTCAACCTAATCTTCTTCATGTATTTTCTTTTTATCAGTAGAAAGACTGTTGCTCAAATCAAGAAGCCAGAAATCATTTATTTTTTCCTTTCTTTCTTTCACTTCCTCTCATTATAACTCATCTTGCAATTCTGACTGTTCAACCTTCAAAATACATCTTACATATTTCCAGTTGTTTCTGGCAACACCACCACATTTCTAGTGCAAGCCAGTTTGGAAAAAGTGGTTAAAATATGATAGGTCCTCCATACATATTTGTTGAATGAACGAATGTTCTATATTTGGATTTGCCTCTTTCCCTCTTAATCTTCTATGGTCCATTCTCCACACCTCTTAAAAGACAGATCAGATCATGTTACTCCTCTGCAAAAAATATTTCATGACCTCCTATTTAGCTTTCAGAAAACAATTTTGTCATTACTGTTACCTAACAGAATTCTGCCTGTTCTACTTCTAGTCACCTCTCTAATCTCATGTCATCTCTTGGCTTTCTTCTTTTCTTGATTTCTTCTCTCCAAACACACATATTTCTTCTGTTTTTCTCAAACTTGCCAAACTTTTCATGCTTCAAGGGTGTTGGGCTTTTAACTTCCTCTGCCTAATTATACTTTGTTTTTTATTATTTTTGAGCGATTGGCTCATTCTTATTTTTGAAATCATAATTCAAATGTTGTTTCTGCAGAGTCCTTCCTCAACCTGATTAAAAGTTTACTCCTTTGGTTACTTTACATCACATCATTAAAAAATATAACATTTCCAACAATTATAATATTCTTAGATTATTTAATCTATTTACATGACTTCATTCTTCATTACATAAAATCTCCATTAAAGTAAGGATCTAGTCGAACTGTAACCCCAAGATGCTCAGTATTGAATGAATGGTGACCAACTGGATGAGTGCTGTGGGGAATAGTAAGGGACAGAGAATGATTTGCAAGACAGGTGGATGGTGATACGTTGGTCTAAGTAGGAAATACCAGATGAGATATAGATTGTGGAGAGAAAATGATATGTTACTTTAGACTCCGATGAATTTGAGGTGTCTGCAGGACATTTGGACACTGTACATATGCTTCTGGAGCTCACTAAAACAGAGAAGATAGAGATATATGTGGGATAATTAGCATAAGTGAACAAAGTTAAGAAGTACACATTTCAGTCAAGGAGAATAAATTATTTTTCTATTGCTGCCATAATAAGTTACCATAAACTTAGTGGCTCAAAACGACCTAAATTTATTATCTTACAGCTCTGAAGTTCAGAGGTCCAGATTGGCTTGACTGGTTCTGGGTTGCACATGGTGGAAATTAAGGTGGTGGCTGTCTGGTCTCTTATTGAGAGAGAGGTTCTGGGAAGAATCCATTTCCTAGTTCATTCAAATTTTGGCAGATTCCAGTTCCTTGCAGTTTCAGGATTGAGAAAGTAAAAGATGACAGCATCTTTTCATGCTGTCTGACAGTCAGGGGATGCTGTAACTCCAAGAGGCTTCTCTCCAGTCTCAGCAGAGGGGTCCTGACCTCTGAAAACAAGAAAGGGCATGTCGACTCTTTCTCTTACTTGGACCTCTCTGACTTCCCCTTCTGCCACAGTATGCCCCTTGCACGTTCTTCCACCACGTCTCCCTAATGGAATCTCCCACCTTTATTTTATACTGTTAAGGGCTCATCTGATTAATTACATTGGTCTCACCCAGATAATCTAGGGTAATCAAAGTCAGCTGATTAGTAACTGTAATTATATCTGTAAAGTCCCTTTACAGCAGTACCTAGAATAGAGTTTGAATAACCAGTAGACAGGAGTCTTGAGGGGCATCTTTAAAATTCTGCCCCTCGTGCAAAGTGTGATAAAATTCCTAAGAAGTAGGGGCACCTGGTGGCTCGGTCAGTTAAGCATCTGCCTTTGGCTCAGGTCATGATCTCCAGGTACTGGGATCAAGCCCAGCATCAGGCTTCCTGCTCAGTGGGGAGTCTGCTTCTCCCTCTGCCCCTCCTCCTACTTCTGTGCTCCATGCTCTCCCTCTCTCTCAAATAAATAAATAAAATCTTTAAAAAAATTCCTAAGTGTACATGTCCAAGGGTTAAAAGAAGAACGAAACAGACATGTAAACACACCACTTGGGTTGGTAAAGGCACAGTAGAAGAAAATGGTATCTTGAAGTTAAAGAGTGAGTGAATCATGTTAAAATGCTATAGAGAGGAAACCAGGGCACTTAAAAATCGAGAAATCATTCAAGACTTTTGAAAGAGAAATTCTGTGGATTGGTATGGACATAAGTCCAATTTTAGTAGGTTAAGGGATGACTGGAATATTCTAAGTTTGAGCGGGAGAATTTAGAGTACTATTTCCAGAAGAGTGATGGAGAGATCAGAGAAAGACGGTCAGGTGACAGTGCTCTTCCAATAGGGGATATTTGACAGAACAATACAGTTTTCTTCAAACCACAAGCTTGCACCTCTGAAGAAGGAGAGGTACAAAAATAAAATAAAATAAAACTGAGTCCGGTCATCTTCCTATATTATTTCCTTCAGTGATTCACAAATATTTAGAGCCACATTTAAAAAAGGTGTTATGTAAATTATATCACCACAACCTTTGGAAAGCAGCTTTTATAAAACAAGTCAGATCTCTGTATTGATATGCAAGGAGATTCGAACAAGAATTCTTATTGTACACTAAAAGCCACACAAAAAGAGACAAAAAGCAACAATCTTGGGCTAAAAAACAAACAGCTTGATTAAATTCTTACCAAAGAGAGATTTTAAGTCTTTATGCAGTTCTCATGATGTTATTTCCAAAAAGGCTTTTTTTTTTTTTTTTTTTTTTTGAGGCTAAGCTCTACATGTTCCCTACATTCTTGTACTTTTTTAAAAGAGTCAATTAACTGATGGTCAGATGCCAGTGGTCCTTCAAAACTTTGAAGGAGGCAAACAAGATTAAAGCAAAGGCACACAAATTTGCTGGTATGCATTTGCAAGAAGTAAATGGGTGCCATCTGTGAGAAAATTTCATTTGCTGCCTAATTAATTCTCCCATGTTCCCTGGTACACCAATGCAAAGCTCATAGATACAACTGGAAAAGGGAACAGATGGCATCTTTCAGTTGCCTTTTGACTACTGTGATCTTCTTGCTAATTAATCTCAATAAAGCACCCATTATTTAATCTTAAACAAAATTTCAGCTGGATAAGGTTTTGAGGTGTCATTAAGAAAATGTTTTCCTTTGTTTGCATTTGCATAAATCATCCTGGTGTTTACTCTGCATTTTAATGACTCCAAGAAGTTGCAGAAACAAACACATCAGTCAGAAGGCCTTCTTCCTCAAATCCACCAGAGAATAACTTTTAATATCAGAACTCTAATAATCCAGTGACAACTGTCATAGGTTGAGTCCGAGTTTTTTAAGTTAACCAAGGGAACCAAAAAGATAACAAAACATATGCTCTTCATTAGAAATCCAAGGAATATCTTGTCAGCAATACCTAAGATCGGGTACCTAGAAGTTGGATATGGGTGATGTGAATTTTTAATTTGCATTAATAATGTTAAAAAATGTTGGCTTTTCTTTTAAAGTTCCTGCATCCGTGGGTTTCAAAAAATATCCACCTTTACAGTTCAAATGTTTTCTTCAACAACATGAGCAATCCTACCCTCTTGTTCTTTCTACTCATTTTCAGGAATTTGGAAATTACAGCCTCTTCGATTTTGGAAGAGGCACTCCCACTTGAGAATAATTTCACAGTATTTTTAGTAAGTTATTAAGGGAGATATATCCAATAGAGAATACTTAAGAGTTACAGAAAAGTTAGTTTCATTTCCTGTAGCTGGAAAAATGATAACTGATAATATGAATTATTATGGAAAACCAACTCAATTTAACCTCAAGTAGGTATGATTTTTTTTTTTTTTTTTTTTTTTTTTTACTCTAATGAAGCCATTACAGTAATGGGAAGGTGCGTCTATCTTAAAAAAAAACAAAAAAAAACAAAAAAAACCCAGAAACATAAAAGCATCTTAACAGTAAACAATTTGGGTTTCTTCCAGAAATGTAAGATGATTTTATATTCGTTGCCCCTAAAACTTCTTCAGTAAGTCAAGCAACTTAAATATCTATTTAGAGTAACATTTTTTCTTGGGAAGTAGCTTGTTGGTGAAGAATTGATTCTTTAGAAGTTCCATTTTTCTTTATAGTTCAATGACAGCACTTATCATGCTGTATTGCTATTCATCTTTTTTTTTTTTTTAACATGACTAACTTTCACAAGTCTGAGACGTTGGTTTTGGAAGTCAGAGACATGTACAATTTATCTTTTCTCCCCCAGCATGTAGAGATGTGCTTGGCACATAGTCAGGAATCAATGAACATTGTCCAAGTGAATGAATGATTACATTTTACCTGAAAGAGTGATGATATCATGCAAGACAACCTCAAAGTACACTTTACTCAGGAAAAAAATGAAGCTGATTATTTGATGAACACGAGGAAACCCACAATACTCTAAAAAAAAAAAAAGGAAACAAAACCAAAGATTCATTCATTTTTAGGTCAAAATATTTCACTCCTTTTGTTTCACTCTGGTTTATGCTTCAGAGAGGTAACAAACCCTAAAGCAGCTCTTTGTAAAGCACTTAGCTGGCCATGCCTGCTGGTTCCTTCGGCAGTGAGGCACAGGCGAGAGGAAGCTTATCCTGGTCTTCTACTGTCTGGGGCTATCCTCACCTCCTCACCTTGGATTGGGTTGATACCTCCCTTACATCCCAGCTGGAACAAACGTCAAGCCCCTTATTACCTCCAACCTAAAATATTTTCTTCTTTTTGATCACAGATTAATACATATCTGATATCTAGATCTTTTTCTTACCCAATTCTCTAACTACTAGGTTTCCGTACATGGGAGTATTTGAAACAACAAAATATCCAAGAAAGATGGGCCATACCTGTTGTCTAGTTTAATTGTTCTCCAAAATTTGCCTCCAATACCCCTGATGAATTATATCCCAAGCTCTGCTTAAACCTATTCCTTAGGAGGCACTTTGCATTCAGCATTTTACGGCATTCTTCCTAATACTGACCCAAAATATATTACCTTATTTGTGAGATAGTCTCAAAAAGATTGTATTATAGATCCAAAGATAGGCCACCCACATCTGAGGAGGACTTCCTGACCACTCTAGTTATCTGGCATACCCAAGGAGAGGAAGATAGCATGTCTTCGGAAGGATCCTTTGTGCAGAGTGGAAAAGGGAAGCATTTAATAGACAATAAGAATTCATATTGTAGAGGCATCATGGTTGGACCAGTGAAGAATAAAAAGACAAATGAGACATGTTCCAGGACCTTAATATTATAAATCCTTGAGTAACTGAAAATGTTGTGCAACTATGGCAACTGTTTCACCTGACTCTTTTAAAAAATCAATTTTTGAAGAAAGTTAAGAGTTTGTGTCCATCTGAAGTCCAATTAAAATGACAGATATGTAGTTTCAGTTGCAAAGGAGGTATAGAAGGGATATATAAACATACTGTTAGTCCCAAATTGTAAAATCCATCTTCCATTTAAGTACACAGCTTATTAAACTTTTGGATGATTAAGCCAAGAAAGAATTAGAAACAGCCGTTTTCTTTTGTTTCTGTAGCAAATCCTTAATAACATTTTTATAGCCTGTCTAAAGCAATGGCTTAAATTCTAGTTTATCTCAACATTTTAGTCTCCCTCTCTGTTCATTTTTATATACTCCAGTAAATATCCATCTTCATCATTGCTAAAGATAAACTACTTGTATCCCGATCTGATTCTTCATAAGAAAGCCCAGATATTGCTACAAATAAAAGGAAAAAAGAAAGAGTTAAGTATGATAATGGTGTGTTAGATACTATTCAATGTATATCTAAACCATTAACAAGCAAATAGAATATAAACGAATCAATAACAGAACCTATAAAAACATGAAAAAGCAGGACATTCGTGCTTAAAGAATGTTCTTGTCATTGTATTACTGGAATCTACTACAAATATGCACCCTAGGGAGTAGTCAATTTACTTTTATTGCTGTTGTTATGGGTTAACGACTCTAAGCAAAGTGTTCAGAAGAAACTAAAGGAGAGAGCCATTTGAAGCCAAGTCTCTAGTCATTTGGTGAAGATTATTATAAGGTGAAATGCAAAAGTCACAGCAGTTGCTGTGTAAGATGTCACAACATCCCAGGAAACCCCAAGGAAGATCCAGAAATTTCTGATTGTCTACAAACAAAGTTTTCATTCATCTGAAGACTTCTAAGCATTTCCCAAGGATTTGCACCACACATCTTAACCCTCAAAGCAACGGAAGTGGAATCTGTGGTTAAAGAATATTACTGCACTTAGCCACACTGGAAAACAGTATGGGGGTTCCTCAGAAAGTTGAAAATAGAGCTACCCTACGACCCAGCAACTGCACTACTGGGTATTTACCCCAAAGATACAAATGCAGTGATCCGAAGGGGTACGTGCACCCCAATGTTTATAGCAGCAACATCCACAGTAGCCAAACTATGGAAAGAGCCAAGATGTCCATCAACAGATGAATGGATAAAGATGTGAGATATATATATATATATATATATATATATATATATATATATACACACATACATACACACAATGGAATATTATGCAGCCATAAAAAAACACGAAATCTTGCCATTTGCAATGACGTGGATGGAACTAGAGGGTATTATGCTAAGCAAAATAAGTCAATCAGAGAAAGACAAGTATCATATGATCTCACTGATATGAGGAATTCTTAATCTCAGGAAACAAACTGAGGGTTGCTGGAGTGGTGGGGGGGTGGGAGGGATGGGGTGGCTGGGTGATAGACATTGGGGAGGGTATGTGCTATGGTGTGCGCTGTGAATTGTGTAAGACTGATGAATCACAGACCTGTACCTCTGAAACAAATAATACATTATATGTTAAAAAAAAAAAAGACGATAGTAGGAAGGGAAAAATGAAGGGGGGGGAAGGAGGGGGAGACAAACCATGAGAGACTGTGGACTCTGGGAAACAAACTGAGGGGTTTAGAGGGGAGAGGGGTGGGGGGATGGCTTAGCCCAGTGATGGGTATTAAGGAGGGCACTGGGTGTTATACACAAACAATGAATCATGGAACACTACAGCAAAAACTAAAAATGTAATGTATGGTGACTAACATAACATAATAAAATAAAATTGAAAAAAAAAGAATATCCCTGCACTTAGGCCATGCTAAAATAAGGTGACTTTTTGAGAAGGCTTACGTGATCAAGTAGTAAAACAAAGACATGACAGGTTACAATTCTTCTTCCTGCAGCCTATCAGTGACTTCCTTCATCGTCAAATCATTATTTTTTTTCTCTCTCTCTTTTTTTTTTTTATGAGCACTTCAGCTAGTTGGGAGTCTTACCTAGTAAGGAAGTCCGTATGTTGTTCTCTTCTCAGTAGTCTGAGCTCTTGGTAGTTCTGTCAGAGCAATGGTAATTTTCATTAAGCTTTAGCAAAGGGCTCATAATATCAAGAGTTCATGCTGGGTTCTGTTCATACTTCTCCTTCTCTAATTTCACAGTGGCAACATTTTCTGCCTTGGATATTCAGGGTGTATTAGAAGCTTGGGCTGCCAAACAGAATACCAAGGACTGGATGGCTTAAAGAATTTATTTTCTCATGGTTCTATTGGCTGGAAATCCAAGAGCAAGTTAACATCAGGGTTGGTTTCTGGTGTGACCTCTCTTCCTGGTTTGCAGATGGCCCCCTTCTCACTGTGTCCTCTACCGGGCTATTCTCTGTGCATGCGGAGAGAAGGTTATCTCTGGTGTCCCTTTCTCTTCTTACGGTGAGAAAAAGAACCTAGGTTTTTCCAGTGAACTCATAGTATTGTTGCTGGGATAGTTTAAATATTTGAGGGAAATCATAATACTTGTAATTTGTTACACAATACTACTTCAAGGTAGTTCACAGTTTCAACATTAACTGTACTACATTCCTTTCAATGACATAATTTCTTTGAGAAGTTAAGTCCTTGGTGGTTGCTGTGATTAAAAAGTGAGTACCCTGTGTAAATTAATGTGTAACAGGAAATAAGGGCGGTGGTGGTTTCCAGTCTGATTCCAAGGTAGGAAAATTGTGCAGTGACCAATAGGTAGACACATCTCATTAGTAATTAGTAATTGTAATTAGTAATTGTGAATAAATATGAAATAGTGTGGGTTTTTTCCCCAGTATTTCCATGTTCTTAAGTCAGAGGTATTTTATATCAGTGGTTGTTTAATTTTAGAGTACAAAAGAATCCCTTGGGGAGATTGTTAAGAGTGTAGATTCCCAGGTTCAATCCCAATGGATACAGATACAATATTTCTGGGGTGGGACCCAGGAACCTGAGTTTTAACAAAGGAGTGATTCTAATGCCAATGGCCTTGTACCACACTCTGAGAAACCATTTTTACATGGTGATCTTTCTAGAGCTTTAAAACTGTTTAACAGTGACTTTGTATTTTTAGATGTACTTTCCTCTGATCCCTCATTTTTTTTCCTATTTCCCATATGGAGGGGCAGGGAGCATGGAACCTTGTTGACTCCAATGTGCTGCACGAAAAATCTCCATTGTGTTGTGCCTTCAAGCCATGGTAGTGAAAACCACATTTGTCATTTCTATTTCCCAATATATGAAGTCGGTGCCCTAATATAGACCTGTAACCCCTGTCTGAGACAATGTGGCTAGCAAATCACAACGTGGTGTCACTGTTTGCTCAGAATATGAGTCATTCCCTATAGAACACAATATGATCTTCTTTTCCGAGGTAAACAACTTGACTAAATTGGAAAGACATGCAGAGAGTGACGAGAGGAGCGCATTGCTCAAGCTGCCTGTTCCACAGAGCCGCCGAATCCATGGCTCTGGATTTTTCAGAGCGGCTTTTTATTTATTTATTTTTTTGACAGCCTTCTGCCTGTGTGGCACAATATTTATCTTGCAAGATTGCTCCTGTTTATGTCAAAACAAATAAATAGCAAGAAAGAATCCAGCACAGAAGAAAATGACAGGCACGGATCCCTCTCAGAGTACACATAGGAGGATGCATTTCTGATTACATTTCTGGAGGCAGTCTTTGGAAGCTTCAGGAAATAGGTGATATTTATGCAGTTGTGTGTAGCTCTTCCTTTTGGTTCTGGGCTTTGCTCCTTCTGTAAACTGTCCAGTTACAATTATGTTTGCTGTTTTATTGTTTTTCTTTTCTTTGCAAAACCATGTCTAAAAGTGACATAATCCTATAATTCATTTACCCGTTCTTGTATTATTCTGAGTGCATTCTATGTGCTGAGCACTGTGCTGTTTTCTTAGAAACAACAGTGAATAAAATAAACAAAGATTTTGCACAATGTGGAGTTCACTGAACATATATGATACACTGGGCCCTCTGTTTAATGCTTTAAAATGTATTTTCTCATGTAAGCCTCTCCACAATCTAAAATGTAGGTTCTAAAATTACCTCCATTTTCCAACTGAGAAAACTAAGACTTAGCATGACTACAGGATGTGACCCTGATCAAATAGTAAAATGGAAGATCTAGATTGTAATCAAGGTGATTTCAATCTAAAGAATAAACTGGTAACAAGTGGAGTCTAAGGAATAAATTATTAACAGAAACTAAGTTACCTTTTCCTGAATTATTTATTTTTTTAACAGGTGACAAATCCTAAGCCAAGGGAATGGATGCGAGGTGGTTAATTTTAGACACTAGCATCCTGGAAGAATGGATCACGGCAAAATATGATGGAGATTGATGGAAGAGCGGCACGTATCTAGAGCCTCTACAAGTACAATACATCAACCCATTGCACTTGCTTGTATTTCAGTTCTACAAATCTTTAAAAGGAATATCACCCTTAGAAAATGTCTGGCCCCACCCTTCCTATGGGACTGATGTGTTGAGAAGTCATGTGTCCTGTTCTCACCATTCTTCAATTAAGGAAAACTGGAGAGGCGACAGTTAAACAGAGAGGGAGTTGAATTTGTGTTGGTAACCATCCAGCGCTCTGATATAGGCCTTGGAGGAAGGTCTAGATGGGAGATAATAAACACGTGTGAGTCCACTGGATGTAGTTGGTAAATAAAACCCTGGGGTGTGGTTGGCACTGTGTTGCGTACAAGGAATACAGATGTCAGAAAGTCAAGGGATGTTTGTAGATTTGCCCTATTCCATTCTGTGATAGGTTGTCCAATTTTTTAAAGATTTTATTTATTTGATAGAGAGAGAGAGAGAGAGAGAGAGCAGGAGGAGGGGCAGAAGGAGAAGCAGACTTCCCTCTGAGCAGGGAGCCTGATGCAGGGCTCAATCCCTGGACCCCGGGATCACTACCTGAGCCAAAGGCAGATGCTTAACCAACTGAGCTACTCAGGCATCTCAGGTTGTCAAATGTTTAAGAGCATTCTCTTAAAATGCTTTGTAAATTACACAGTACTATACCAATGTTAATTTTCATTTGCAATGGTAAATGACAAAAAGACATTTTGGCATTACATGATTCCAAAAGAGAGTTTAATGGAGGCACTTTGGGAAGATAAAGTAGGTGATGTAGGAGAGGCTTTGCCCAGTTGATGAACGTTTAACACAGAGAGAGAGAGCAGGATAGGCAGAGTCCTCAGAGAGGGAGTGCTCCTGAGATCTGGGACCTTGAGTGGCCATGCTCTTTGCTCCTTACTCTTCATAAAGCTCCCAAAAGGCTAAAGCTGTTTGTAAGTCTCACTGATAGTATAATTTACTCTTTTATTCATTCGTTTGTTGAGCAAATATTTATTGATCACTGATGACATACCAATTAGTCTGATAAGCACTTGTGACAAACTAGACATAACCCCTTCTCTCAGGGGGTGAAGAAATCTAGTGAAAAGATGTCCTACTTTAGACGTTGGATGGGGCATTAGGGAGATGCCCTCCTGAGCAGGGAGGAAGGGGGTATTTAGGATGAACAGAAGTGGGTCATGCAGAAGTGTGATGGCAACGGTGGGACAGAGGAAATGGGAACAGAGAGCCCGCAGCAATAGGAAATGTAAGCACCCTTGATGGGGGAGGGGTGGATCCAGAAACTTCTGTGAACTGTCAGAAGGAAGTTTTCAGAACGAGGAAGCAAGAGAACCCAAAACTACAAGGGGGCAGTGGCCGAAGGTGAAAAGTAAGGGCCTGTGTAATGCAAGGTTCTGCAGAAAATTGAATTTTGCATTCGTTTTCTATTGCCATGGAATAAATCAGCCTTGATTTAATAACTTAAAACAGGACCTGTTTACTATCTCACGGTATCTGTGTGTCAGAAATCTGGGCACAGCAAGACTCCACTGGATCCTCTGCCCCAGGTCTCCCAAGAACAATCTCAAACTGTCCAGTGGCTGTGCACTTACGGGAGGTTCTGGGGAAAAATCTGCCTCCAAGCTCATTCTGGTTGATGGCAAAATTCAGTTCCTTGCTGTGAATGGACCGAGGTCCCATTTTCCTTGCTGGCTGTCCAGCTGGCAAAGCCCTAAGCTCCTAGAAGAGGCCTCTCTTGTTTCTCCATGTAGGCCCATATCTCAGATGCACAGTTAAAATCTCTCTGACTTTCTCTTTTGCTACATCTCTTTCTGCTTCCAGCTGGAGTTAAGTTCTAGGCTTCTAAGGGCTCCTGTGATCAGATTGGGTTATTCTGGATAATCCAGGATGATCTTCCTATTTTAAAATCCATGATCCTAATCACATAAGCAAAATCCTTTTTGTCATGCAATGCAGTTGCAAATTCTAAGGATTGGGTTATAGAAATATTTGAAAGCCATTATTCTGCCTTTTTCAGATTTCATTCAAAGTTAAAAAGATCAGTGAAAGCACTTAGTAGGAGATGATTTTTTTTTCTTTACTGTGAATTAAATGAAACTTGAAAAATTGCTGAAATAGGCTTGTACCCTTCTGTGCTGTGACTCTGGGAGTGGGTGTTTAGGAAAAATGTCTAAAGCATTGGGGAGGGAAGGTGTCTCGTTATCTTTCTGGCCATTGTGGGCCCTCTCCTGACCTGGGAAATGATGAGCATGATCAGACATCATCATCATGAAATTCATTTGTCTAGAGAAGGGCTAGGGAGGCAGATGGTAAGTAGTGAAGAATCCACTTCGCCTGTTCCCAGTGCTGTCTAGTCGGTGATTTTCCTGATACCCTTTGAAAGCAATTTGAAAATTACATACCTCCCCTCATATTTGTAAGTTGACCTCTACAATTTTTCATTATTAAATATGAGGAACTATATGCTTCTATTATAAAATAAGCATTAATATTTTAAAATAAAATTGTTATATTATTTCTTAAAATATAGTCAATGGAACCTAATCATAATTACTATAAACCCACAGTGATATATGAAAAATAGATGAACAAGCTCAATTTAACATTTAATTTTATATCTTAACTATTTTCAATTCATATTTCCATTACCATCTCCACTGAAATTTTGCCCTCCATGTATTTTTATGCTGAAAAGTTTACTTAAGCCATTAAATATGTATATCTAATATCTAATATTTTAGAAGGTACTTTTAAGAAATTCCTCTGACCATAGGTTCTAAATATTAGAAATCTCTTCTGTCTTAGGTATTGTTACAATTTTTGTTAATAAACATTTTCTCCAAACACCATAAATATAGTAAATGTCATAAATTAGTTTTAAACATTAAATAGTAAAAACAAAAAACAAAAAACAAAAACCTGTTGGACATGCAGCTCTTAATAAACAAATGAATATTTAAAATAATTTATTTTCTATATTCATTAACACATGTGCTTGATTACTGAAATGACATAAAACTATCATTTTTAAAAATTATTTTATATTTTTATCGATAAAATCACTGAGTAATCTTGTTCCATTCATACGTTCAAGGAAGGAAAGGAAAAGATAATGCCCATTGAAAGCAAAAATAGTTTATTACTTTATACCAAAAAACTTTCCTAAGATTTACAAATAACTTATCTGTGAAGTTTTTACCTAGAGACACCTTGTTTAACTTAACATACTGTAATGAATTGGAAAACAAAGTTTTAGTATTCATACCTTTACACCTTTGTTAACACATTTTTTTCTATTTTATAAAATGCACTTATTTTATAAGTGCTTTTGAGGTGGACGCAGAGATCCAGAACCATGTAGGGAGGGCTTGTCTAGTGGTGGGTAGTGTGGTCATCCCATCATTTTGGAGTGATGCTCAACAACTTTGATGAACACGTCTTGCTGCAGAATTCCCACTTGGGTTGACCTAGGCAATGGTGGGCCTGCATCACTGTTCAACTACTTTGTAGGCTCAATCCTATTCCCTCAACCTCTTCTCTACAGGTGTTGATTCCAGTGAAAACTTACTTTATCTTAGCCTTCATCTGCTTCTGGACAAACCCACCTGTGACGACTTCAAATATAATTTTGTCAAAACGTTGGGTTTCAAATTTAGCTCTATTTATGGAAAATATCTATATTTTTTTAAATAATTTTTTAAAGATCTATATTTTTAAGGAATATTTACACGCAACATGGGGCTTGAACTTAAAACCCCGAGATCAAGAGACCTATGTTCTACCAACTGAGCCAGCCAGGCTCCCCAGAAGATGTCTATCTTTAACCAAAATGGTTAGCCAAATCAGTTTGAAAAAAATTACTTTCATTCTGTCCAAAAAAGTCTTCCTTCATTTTATATTTCAAGAAAGCACATTAAAACATTTGTTAAGAAGTGTTACCATCTATTTATTTTATTTTATTTTTTAATTTAATTTATTTATTAGACAGAGAGAGAGAGAGCCAGAGAGCACAAGTGGGGGAAACAGTAGAGGGAACTGGAGAAGCAGGCTCCCTGCTCCACTGAGCAGGGAGCCCAGTGCAATGTGGGACTCGATCCTAGGGTCCTGGGATCAGAACCTGAGCCTAAGACAGTCGCTTAACCAACTGAGCTACCCAGGCTTTCCAAGAAGTGTTATCTTTTAAGAGCACAGAAATAAAATACATAAGAAATCTGATCCAAAATATTAAAAATAATTAAAATAAAATGCTGAAGGTTTAATAAGATTTATGTATCTATTTTTATAAATAGAAATAAGATAAATTAACATGCTATTTACCATTAGTTAAATAATAATGCAATAAAATGTATAATCAAAGGAGATTATTTAGGCAATAACAAGTAGGAAAAAAGGGTGTGTTTTTGGTTACTCTGCATATTCATGTATTGAGCTCTTGTGTTTAGCTTCTGAGAATGATTAAAAGTAAATTAAAAATAAAAATAAGAATAAAGAAAGAAAGAACATGATAAATATAAATTTAATGGAAGTTATATGATGCCAAACATTAATGGGTCTGAACGTTTGCATATAATTTTACTTTTTGTTAGGAGGTAAATACATATTAAACATTTTATAGGAGAAAATAAAGATTAACTATATTTGGAATAAATATTTTATAATACAACTGATAAAAAACGTTTTATCTATTTTAGCAATGCACAACAACTTTCAACAAATGAAAGAAATGATGATAATGTCTTATCTATTGATACATAGAATATTTCAAAATATTTTGCAGTCCTTCAAAGCATTCTGTTTATATTTAAAAGACTTAGCATTATAAACTTTTGTTACTCTGGCTGTTTGAAGTAGGTTTTCATTATAGCTAATGACAAGTTCTAATTATGAAGACTGAAATAGTTGAAAAGAATTGCTTATGCTTATGATAGATCCATATTTTGTAGATCGTAAATTTTATGCAAACTTTATGGGTGACTTTTGAAAGAAAAATGATAACAAATATCGCTGTAATTGATTTGATTTTGTAAATACAAAAGTATTTAGAATGAGAAAAGAAGCCATAACAGATTACAAATTTTAAAAAAAGCTGACATATAGTACAAAAATCACAAAACAGATAGGTGTCATGGTATTTTTCTTAATTAACTAAATGCCTGTCATACCCCTATAATTATTTTTTCTAAATTGTTGTCTGTAAACTCCTTGATGACTTCTTCATATAATATTAATTTCTAGTATTCTCTCTCTAAAGGAAATAGAAAGATAATTCAGTCTTTACTGTCATTGGTCAAAATTTAATTTTTTCTCAGAATAATTGGGATGTGTAAGACATATGAGTTTACTTACAGACACATGTGCTTATTGAGTACTGTTTTAAGGTTGGGATTAATAAATATAGGCTTCCTGATAAACTTTATTTCTCTGATTCTCATCAAAAAAGATTAAAAAAAACTTGTAGTTTTGATCATTATTTATGCTGCATTTTCTTGAAAGGAGAGAATTTACGTATTGGCCATTCGTGGATAAGAACTGACTCCTTGGTTTGTCGTCTTTCAAGAATGATCATTGGAAAAATTTTCCTTAGAACAACTCTGGCTCTGTTGGTCTGAGGAAAATCATTACTCCTCCTTTCCCCCCCACGTATTTCCAGGTCCTTTAGGGCAAGTTTACATCATGATCCTACATGTGGACCTGGGTGACAGACAAGTCCAGAGGATGGGCAAAGATTTCCTAGAAGCCATTCCACCACCAGACGGCTGGCAAAAATGTGACTGTATACTGATGTGACTGCAAATCACATAAATACTTCCCCTAATGCTGAACTAAACCCATCCCCAGCTCAACTGTCCTTGGATAGATCCTAAAAATGTTCACCAGCCCATCTAAAGCTACTCCACGTAGGGAGAAGCATAACTGAAGGTGAGTTTGTATAGACATGAAAAATGATTTTACCAGATTAATTTAATAATTTTTACAGAAACACATGACTCTATGAACACACTGCCCATGCCCCTTCCAGGACCTTGGAAGGCTCCCTTGCCAGCGAGGATCTTTGAAGCTTAAGCTTCAGTAGCTTTAAGGTAAATCCACATCTGTTTATGCTTAAATAAATGAAAATATTTATTTTATTTTATTTTTAAAGTTTTTTAAAATTTATTCATTCGAGACACAGAGATACAGAGAAAGAGAGATAATATGAGCAGGGGGAGAAGCAGAGGGAAGGGGAGAAGCAGGCCCCCCGCTGAGCAGGGAGCCGGATGTGGGGCTCGATCCCAGGATCCTGGGATCATGACCTGAGCTGAAGGCAGATGCTTAACCATCTGAGCCACCCAGGCGCCCCGAAAATATTTATTTTAAAGCTCAATATTTCCCATCGATGATCTGTGCTTTGCTCTCAAGGGGCTTCTCTCAAGAGAGATGCATTATTTCACAGTAGTGGTTTTGGTGGGTTTTGTTCTGTTTTTGTTTCTGGTAAGAAGGGAGATGGGAAAATTCAAGCTGTGAAATAAAAATTGCCATTACTCCCACAATTTACTTTACTATCCATTTATCTCAGTTCAGAATATTCTGAGTCCAAAATGCCCATGTGACAAGAAGTTTTGCCTCTAACAGTAATGCTGTTAAGTCAGGAAAAGGCTGGAAGAATTGTATAATGTCTCGATTAATCATTAAAGCTTTCACTTTGTCCCCTCTGGGGAAAGGTGATGGTTTTTCTGTTTCCCTTTTTTCCTCTCTCTCCCCTTCCTTCCTTTCTTCCTCCCTTCCTCCTTCCCTTCCTTCCCTCCCTCCTCTCTTTCTTTTTCCCCCTCCTTCCTTCCTTCACTGGAAGGACTAAGTGTGAATTCTGAGGCTTTCTCAAGGGGACCTTTAGGAAAGTCCATGAGAATTTGGAAAGCAATTTTCTGAAAACTTCCAGAGCACTTGTAGGCTTTGAAGAGTCTTTGCCTACTGCATTTTGCATCATTTTGCTGTGGACCAGGGGATTGGGCAAGCTTTTTCTGTAAAGGGCCTAGACTCTGCCATTGTAATGCGAAAGCAGACATAGATGATACGTAAATGAATAGGCATGGCTGTATTTCACAAGATTTTCTTTACTAAGGAAAGCAATAGTCTGGATTTGGCCCCTGATCCCTGGTGTGCTGACTGACCACAGCCATTGGCTGCTAACAGGTCTGATGACAGGTGGAATCACAGACCAACAATTCCAGAGAAACCACTAAGTTCCTCACAATTTGAAAGCACTAACTTTGGTTACATGGACAACCTAGAGCCCATTGGTCAGTGATTCCTAAAATAAACATCCCCAATAAGTAACTCAGCAATGTCTTGTCAGAGAGAACAACGTATATGATATTAGATAGAAAATACATTATGTGCTAATTTTTCTCCAGAATCTAGGTTTAACCGGGCTCAATTTGAAGAAGTATTTAAACAGAACTTGGCAAAGTTTGCAAAGGTCGCAAAAAGTTCCAAGTCAGAGGAAAAGTACTACAAATCAGCAGTGCTCACTCAATACCTTTTGTAGATGTCACACAGACACCATTAATATCCACTTCACTTGTGCATGGTTTCATCACTGCCACCCAGGACACCTATTTAACATCAAATGACAGGCAAAGGTCACTTATAAGGGAGTCCTGGAATTCTCCCCATCCACCAACTAGGGCTCTGTTTATTGTAACAAAAATGCACCAACTATAACAGGATCACATGTCCATAAAAATCCTGCAGTCTAAGGGACGCTGAAATGGGATAATTGCAAGCACAGAAGAAGAGAGATTCTGGTAAAAATAACAGAACCATGACAATGATGACTGTGACCCAAGAAGATCTTTGAACTTGGAAATTGTGCCAGATGTCCCAGCATGACTGCGCATGGGGAAAGCCATCTGTATTCCACGGATCAGGCTGGCAGGCCACTTGAACTTCAACTTCCAACTTCATACCAAGGAAGCTGGGTTACAAATAACCACAGACTCTTGGGGAATGGGCAGAAATGGTCTATATGCTTGGCATGGGAAGGATTTATCAATTCAACTTTAACTTTCTTCTTAGCCACACTGGCAAATCAAAATCTATTATTAAAATTTTTCCCATCATGTTTTGGGGTTTCTAATGCCTAAAAGAAGTGATTTATTCTTTCTGAGATACCTGTCTACACTAGTATTTTGATACTATTTCATGATCTGAAATCAGATTTCCATTGGAGTGGGTTAATAAGAAAGGGAAGAAAAGGAGTGGCTATATACTATTCTTTCTTTTCTCTTACACAGTTGTTATTTGTATGATTAGAATTATTTTAAAAGCAAACATAAGGGTTAATAGATCCTCTTAACCACATTAAAGAATGTACCCAACTATACCTGGTTTTTAAAATATAAACCTTCTGGTTCCATTGAAGTTTTGTTTTCTAAATCTGAACTGTTAATAGTCACTGCTGAATCAAATCCCGAGGCTCTGTTCAGATCTAGGAAATAGCTAAAATTTATTGAGCACTTACTATGTCCCTGGCACCATTCTAAGCACATTACTGGTAACAACTGATTTAGGGCTCTGTTGGCTTTATAGATGGCTACCATGACTGTGCTCAGTTCACCAATGAGGCTCAGAGAGTTATGCATCTTGCCAAAGGTCACACGGCTGGCCATGAAGAGTCGGGCTTGGAATCCAGGCAAGTTAGGTCAAGTGTGCAGTCTTAGCCATTATGTTTCCATTCACTCTGGGTATTTTGCTTGAGAATTGATAACCTTCTAGACTCAGCATCTCTGGTCAACATTTGCTAACGCCCTTGCCTGGACTACACGATCCATCCATTTATTTAGAAAACAATTAGAAAACAAATGTTACTTGCCTCCTTCCTGTTATCATCAAAATACAACTTCCTAAATCTTTCTAGTAAAAAGGTAGCCAAGAAGAAATCTGAAGGACAGAGAGAAGGAGAAATGGATGGGAGGAGGGCTGGCGGAAAGTGAGTGAGAGAGAGAGAGCCCTCAAAATAAATTTCTGTATGTGCTAGCATAAAACCACCCAGGAGTTGTCTTTTCCCAATTAAAAGCGACTTCCACAGCTGCCATGCCACCTCTGTTAACCCCAGCTCGATTGTCCTTTGAGGCCCAGTCTTTTGTTACCCTTAATCTCCATCAAATAGTCCCTCAGCTCCCCTAACAGGTACAGGACAAACTTCGGGGCTGCTTCCTAGTACAGCTGCTTGCTGTTGAAAGGCTTGAAGTTACTTAAGGCAAGTTTGCTCCATCATAAGTTTTACCAATGCATTTAACTTAAGAAGGTTTTAAAGCAGTCACAAAGTTATTCACAACAGTTATAGAGAAAGATCATCTCTGGAACAAAGAAAGGCTCTTCTTCCTCCCACACTCCTGAGGAGAATGCATTAATGCTCTCATCAGCTGCCTTGTGCAAGGGGAGGGTTCGCATTTTTCACCTTCATCCCCCTACAGTTAGCTGGAGAATGTCCACAAAAGATTGTGTAACTTGCTAACCTTTTCTATCTCCTTCGCTGGACTATACACTGAAGTGTGGAATATGGAAGGTCCCAGGGTTTGGCACCAACAAACCCAGACTGCAGCAGTGATTCTCGATTCTCCATGCCTCACGAGATGGATGACTTAGAATCAGAAAAAGAGAAGACAATAGTGAGTGTAGGTATCTTTGCGTGTTTTACAGTTAAATGTTGTATTCATTTCCCATGGCTGCCACAACAGATTGCCACAAATTTGGTGGCTTAAAACAATAAAGATGTATTCACTCTGAGTTCTGGATGTGAGAAGCTGGAAGTCATAGTGTGGATGGGACCCTGTTCCCTCCCAGGGCTGGCAGGGAGAATCCTTCCTGCCTCTCCCCAGCTCCTGGCACCTGCACACAAACAATCCTTGGAAGTGCTTGGCTTCTGGCTTCATCACTATAATCTCTGCCTCATCATCATGTGACCTTCTTCGCTCTTGTTTCTCCTTTTCTGTCATTTCTAAGGACCCTGCCATTGCATTTAGGGTCTACTCAAATCCAGGATTACACCTCCAGATCCTTACCTTAATATATTTGAAAAGACCATTAGTCTAAATGAGGCCACTTTCTGAGGTTCTGGGTTTGGACTTGAACTTCTTTTTGAGACACAATTCAGTTTACTATGCATGTGTTCTTGTTTATAGATTATATTTGTTTCCTGAATGATACTATTTCTAATAGTTATGGAGTTAAAAACGTCCTTTTTTTGTGAAATGACAGTGTTTGTATTTACATATATATGTGTATTATAATTACTTTTTTTGGCAAAATAAAAATTTGGCAATCTAATTCCTTTTCCATGTTTTCTTAAAAATGGTTCAGGCGATCAATCACAGTTTGGGAACCACATGATTGGAAAACTGACCCCAACTTCCTGAAATGATTTCCTTTCTGTAAATGAGGTAGTCTCAGATTTTTATATTTTTGATTTTCAAGTAACTTTCACTTTGATAGATGATACATGAGTACCTCTAAACTCCTTTTCAAAAACCCAAATCAGACTTCTCATACCAAAATACAACCAGTTATTTCAAGCTATTTCACAGTGACACTGCCTGCCATCCAGGTGTCAGATGTGACACTTTTGTCATGTTTTTATACAGTTGGGTTTGTGAACATTTTATTGTGTTTTGATTTAACAATTTTGTTTTTGAAATAAGAAAGTGATAACATAAAAATAAGAATTGGTCTCAAACATAATATAACTAAGACACAGGTAAAAATACTAGGTGGGCTGAAATGGTGACTCCTTCACCCCAATTGGACACATCCCAGACTTAAGGTGAGGAGATACAAATTAAATATGCAGAGAAATGACAGAGTTAGAGACTATCTATAAGTGGTGGAAAAAATAACATCAGTGGTTATATCTTCAAAGTGAGTCATGATGGGAGGTTCATCATTTGAGTAAATTTATTTTCTTCCCTATAACTTCCATTTCCATTATCTGACATGTCTTTGGACTATATTATAGTATGGAAATAGGGGACTTTCTGTAGTTGTAGTCATAGTTGTAGGAATAGGATTGGTAGCAATAACAGTTCTAGTATGTGTAGACATAGTTAAAAGCAACATGATAGCAGCAAAAGTAAAGTAATTTTATTGTATTATATTAAAAGTGATGATGCGTATGTTGTTCTATACCTATTAAGCTCTAGATAAAGGTTAATTATTTTATGCATCGTGGTACAGTCTTCATTTTTCAATAAAGTTTCTGTCATGCATTGGTTAAATGCGGTGTCTTATTGACCTGCTTGGTCACTTGGCTCTAATTCATAGTTTTCCTTTACTAATCTAGAGGATAAGCCCTTTAGTCCAAGGTCAGGCCCTACAAAGAGGTGGATTAAAGTCAAATATAACCCACAGATAGTTAAGGGTTGTTTTGCTTTTGAATCTAATATTTTGTGCCCCGACATATAGTCATTTTCCCCACCATTCCCACTTCTTCCCTGTTCCCCGCTGGGAGTGTTTGTCATGTGACCCTTGAAGCCATTTGTGCTTAAAACTCTAGACAAGTGGTAAGGAAATGGTGAGCACCACAGGAAAGAACTGGAGTGAGCTTTATTTTCTTGATTGACAAGAGTTGAGGACTGTCTAGAGATCTCCCCTGGCTTCTCCTTGCTCAGGACTCCACTGCAATGAGGCAGACAGTGGAGAACTCAAGGGGGTTACTTTGCTAAATCTGGAGCACCTGGCTCCTGCCTGCAGAAGTCCCTTATCCACCGCCACGAATACTCTTCTCTTCCTGGAGCCTTTTTCCAACTACTATTGCTTTCGTTTGTTTGTTTGTTTTTAAGATTTTATTTACCTCAGAGACAGAGAGAGAGAGAGAGAGAGAAAGAGTACAAGTGGGGGGAGGAACAGAGAGAGAAGGAGGGAGAGAATCCCAAGTAGACTCCCAGCTGAGCATGGAGCCTGATGCAGGGCTCGATCTCACAACCCCAAAATCAAGAATCGGGTGTTTAACCAACTGAGCCACCCAGGCGCCCCCTGTTCAAATGTTTAATTAAAGGAGATGATGAGAGACTTTTTTGAAGAAAAATTATAGATCCATCACTGAGCATACATCTAGTACAACATCTGTTCTAAGTCAAGGTTTTCTTTCAATCATAATTATATGTGAATATTCTAAAGGACCACTATTAAGCCCAATGTAAGCTAGCCAAGCCATTGCACTATATTTATTCTTCCTGCTGAATGGCATTATTCCCTGCAGTAGAAGAGAATTGATTTGCTCTTTGTCCTGTTTTTGCTTGTTGTTAAAAGATGCTTTCTTTCAAACCTGAACTGATCTACAAAGTCCTGACATATATCAACTGGAGTTCCTTTTATATAAATGTGACAAATGAAGGATTTGTCTCATTTTGGCCATTTAAGTTATTATTGTTTCTCGTGTGAGGTGATGGGGATGTGACATTATATCTAGGAAAGAGTACTAATAATCCTATGATAATTACATTGATATACCATCTAAGACAATGATTTGCTCTCCTTTCTTTTTCATTTCCTTATCTCATTTTTACAGAGAATAAACAACTGTGCACATATTTTAGTGAATTAAAGAACATAATCAAGACATTGGAGATAAATCATGATTTAAAATCATCTTACAAGAATTATTTGTAAGAGTATTATTTGTTTGTTTGTTTGTTTGTTTATTTATTTATTAGCTAAACTAGAACCGAATACCTATGGATGTCTCCAGGAAGTGAGAAGTTCAAATGAATTGTTTGAGAAATGATGCTTACCTTGTCTTGTTCAATTTGTTCCCCAATTAATAGAGATTGACTTATATCAAATATAATTTTCAAAAAGCTAGAAAGCATGGACCCTGTCTGTATAGAATGACCCATATAAAATGATTCTGACGAACTTCATTTAAAATGAACACATGTCAAAAATTTAACTTGTTAATGAGAGAACCAAAAGAATGGAAAATTTGGAGAGCATTTGAGGAGTAGGGATTTATATAGTTGGTCACAAAAGGCATGTGGAACTAGTTGGCCCAATTGATTAAGTCTTAGAGGGCATGATGTTTGGCATTACTTCTCTACAGGACTGACATTTCCTGTATCTCTACAAGGTGAAACTGCAAGTTAACATGTAACCTCATGGAGTCTAGATCTTAATCTAAAGGTAATATCCATTAGAGAATTAAATATTCCTTGGAAGTGCCTACTGATCAATGATGCAATATGACATTAAAGAATATGCCTATTTTCAAATTTGGCATAATTTTTAATAGTCCCTCTGGTGAACATAAATAATTTTGAAAGATTATTTTTGATTACAAAAAAATGCTCATCTCATCTGTTTTTGATCGATTAATTTCCTGAGGACCAAGAGGTGTTAATTAACCATAGAAGCTTCCTTGTCAATCACCTAATTCAGAAGCTCACAGCGTTGAACAAGAACTAAGGCCAGAGAATTAACTTCTGACTGAAAAATTCATAAGGATTCTCAGATTGCATTTTCAAAAACATCTGTTATTCTTGAGTTTTTTTTTTTCTTTTAATTTTTCCCACTGGTTGTCATATACCACAGGGAGGAAAGCGAATGCAAACATGTGACATTCCCATCCACAATTTGTACCTGTAGTTCCTATACATTTGGAAGAATTGCTCTCTGCTTAAAATCTGCCAAATCTGATCAGGTTCTGCCTGCTTATACGTAGACTCTATAAGACACAGAGCAGGTCTTGTCCCAGATTCCTGGGAGAACTTTGTGGGCATTAGTTCTACATATGAAGGACAATTCTTGTGCCTTAATGATGGGTTTGTTGTATCTCATTACAATGAGATTTATCCCCAACTATGTTACTGCAAGTATAGGCTTGATTATAGAATCAATTTGTCCAATTACATCCTGGTTAGAAAGGAGGTCAAATTCTGGCAAATAACTACATTTCCAAGAAAAGTAATAAGACTCAGGAATAGTTTTTGGGTGTATGTGTGTCTGTTTGTTTTTAAATTAGGCGCCATGGTGGCCAAGATACCATTTACAAGTTCAGGACTGCAGATATATTCAAAAGAAGAGAAAGAGTTTCTTTTACCAATAGGCAAAGAGAACACAAAACTAGTACCAAAATATTCTAAAGCAATAACTACAATTAGATTTCCCTTACCCATTCATTTCATACTGTGTGAACTAAGCTTTGATCTTTTGGATTTGGGGTCAGCAGTTAGCTTCCATGAAGTCTGCTTCTGAATAACAGAGGCTTCTGGAAATCCTGAGTCAATTTAGAGTTAACTTGGACTATCGCAGAGTTACCTAAGAGATGCCAGCTCAAGCTTCAAAACCTGTTTCCACGAGTTGATTTCTTGAAATACCAATAGTTAAAAGCACCCGATAGAGTCCTTTTTACTGAGGTACTGGGACTGTCCTTCTTTGTTAAAAGCCCAATCTCCAGCTTGCAGCTTACAACAAAACTTTCAAGCATCTGCTGATGAAAGGCCCAATAGCCATGGTTAATTTATTATAGTAACCAATAACATGAGAACAGAAGAGAGTGAAATTCTCCATTGGGTTGTAAGAATCTGATCCATGTCTCTTTTGAAGATAAAAACATGCCAAGGATGGCAAGGGGGTTGACAAATCTATGAAACTTATAATCTCTGAAATATTTACAATTTTTGTATTTTACCTCCATAATTCTCCTTTGATTTGAGAAACTTTTCCCATGCAGCTATTATGATAATTGTTGGAATAATAAAGAAATATGGATACATCAACCAAACCAAGTTACTTTTAGCATCTTTCTTTATATAGAGTGGAAGAAGAAATCTGTGTGCTAACCCACTGCAATCTAGTTCTACATGTAAAATATATTTAATATAGACAGAGTTTTAAATATAGACTAATTTTGACAAGGCAAAATCAATGGACTTATCAAAAAAATATTTGGTCTTTTGACTAAGATAGGATCATGGGTCCTGAGAATATTAGGTTGATTTCTGGCTCATCAAAGTGACAGTGCAATATTTTAAATAAACACAGAACATAAAACAATTAGAAGGTAACTTATTCAAGAGTGAAGAACTTTGTTCTTCCTTTTTTTCTCCTTTGGATTATATATATATGAGTTTGCTCTTGTATTGCACAGAAAGTGATTCTAGTGGGATAGAGAATCTGCTATTTGAGTAGGTTACACAGAATGTAAAGACTAATATTTACTATGTCTTAGAGATGATTACTAAATGCTGGAAGATCATTTGTCATTTTAACATAGAGAAAAAAATCCTAGTTTTCATTAATATAATATTTGGCAGTAAAAGATTAACAAGCTACAAATAAACCCATCGAAATGAGTCGATGCTGCACAATTTTGACATATTTCATTCCTTTTCTCATAATCATTTGCAATTATTAGAAACCCAAACAAATAATATTCACTGCACTCAAACCTTCTGCAACTTGCTGTAAATGCTCATTTTGTACTTACTGCTAAGTTTGTATTGAAACAATCTGATACTTTAAGACAAAACTACTTTCTTAATCCTTCAAAAACAAAAATACATCCACATTTTGTATGCACAGTTGTAATAGTGGCAGCGTCTCAGTTATTCTATTTTACTTAAATGCAATCCAGGTGTCCAATGATTATACATTAATTAACTCAGTTTAACATTGGATTAAGGGCTTAGGTTAACTAAGGATCTTGGGGATGATGTTTAATCAGATAGGCATTAAAATATAAGTACAGTTAATGTAAAAATATTTGCCAAGGTTATAATTTTATATTTTCTTATTTTTAAATATTTAATGGAAATACTATTAACTTCTCTGAGCAATAAATAAATATGAGAACTCAGAGACATTCATATTTGCAGTCTTTTGATGGGAAAGCAAACCCAATCTTATAAAGTTACAAAAAATCTATAAAACGACAAAATGCACTTTTGTATTATGTACACGCTGTTAAAGGATAACACTTATAGCTGTTTTTAAACCAATATTACAAACCAATCCAAGGATTCATCTTGATTAAGTGTACTTAAACTCTTATCAAAAATGCTCTGGGTTTTATTTTCTATAAGAAGGAGTTTCTTTTTTTCTTAAAAGTCTGGCACACTTAAGGTATTTTAACTTCAGCTTCCTTATTTTCTTGAGATTCTGGGAGTATTTAGATTCATGCAAGCACTTATCCAAAGTAGACCTCCTTTATTTTGAGAGAGTTTAAAATTTAATTTGCCAGTGCTCTTCAGAGATTAGGAGATAGCTTACATTTACACGAGGAGAGGAACGGAATCTTCTCCATTACAGACATACAGACACAGGAAAAACATGCAGCATCCATTGCTCAGCATCTGCAGGAGGTTAGATGTAATCTAGAAACCAAAACCCACCACTCCAAATCTCAAAGGACAGTTCTGTTTTCCAGTGGGTATGTTATATTTCACATTTTTTTTTAAGAGAGAGAGAGATAACGTGTGTGCATGGGAGAGGGGGGAGGCAGAGGGAGAGAGAAAATCTTAAGCAGATTCCACACCCAGCATGGAACCCAGTGTGGGGCTTGATCTCATGACCCTGAGATCATGACCTGACCCGAAATCAAGAGTGGGTCGCTTAACTGACTGAGCCACCCAGGCACCCCTCCAATGGGTATGCAATATTTTAGAATGTATTTGCTTTCAGTTCACAGATAGACAAGCAGGTAAGTAAAAATGACTAACAAAGTCAGTTAGGTATGGACAGTCCAACAAACTTGACCAGGAACCAGAAACAAACAGAGAATTAGGAGGGGGATGGGAAGGCAACAACAAGAAACAGAAGTAGCAAAGGTAAAGCCCTAGCATCCCCTGGGATTCACTTCTGCGACAGAGGCAGTATCTCCCCAGGTTTGAAGAGCCGATGAGGTGCACTTCTTAGAAAATGTAATTGGCACTTCTCTTCATTTGGACATGTCAGTGGAATATCCGTTAAAGCTTTCAATGTATAATTTTCAAAAAATTGAAAACATGAATTTCATATAAAATTGAGTAAATATATGCCAAACGTATTTGACTTATTATTCAGTGAACCAACAGAATAGAAAAATTGGAAAAAAAAACTTTGAGAATCAGGGTATATGTAAGTCTATCAGGAAAAGTGTATGGAAGGTATTTGCTAAGTTAAAGGCAAAACTGGTTAGTGCCCTACAGGGCAATAAAACTATATAATTTAGGATTCTGCACTCTACCCAACCAAATTATTTGCATCTCTGTAGATAAAAATCAACAAGTTAGCATGCAACTTCACAGACTCTAGGCCCTAATCAATAGTAAATAACAAACAGAAAAGCAAATCCCTTAGAGACATAAATAAACTTGGGTGTGCAGTTAAAACCTATTCCAGTATGATATTAAGAGTCATGCAACCATCCTTTTGCCTATTTCCAACTTTAATTATAATTTTTCTTAATGCTGAACAACTGGCAGGAAATAAGCTACAGCCAAATGTTTCTAGGGCAGATTGGTATCTTTTGATTGTTGAGAATTGGAATTTGGGGTTGCTATGGATTTAATATTTTGCTCATTCTCCATAGTTCATATTAAGAAAGTGGACATTATTGTTGTACACCGTACAAAATTGGATGAAGACCTGGGAGTGGGAATAATTTCATCCTCAACAATATCTTATCTTTTTATAGCAAGAAATCTAGAGAGCAACTGGAAGGCGGCCAGGGCAAATATCCCTGGCTTCTATTTCCCTTTTGCCATTGTAGCTGTTTCTAATTACCCGCTGCTGGAAATTTTGTACCAACTTTAATTCCATGCTAAAATGCTTATTACTTCTATGTAATAAAACTGGCCGAAGTGCATTTAGTTGCAGAAAATAAAGCTACTGCCATAAACACAGATACTTTTTTTTAAAAAAGATTTTATTTATTTATTTGAGAGAGAATGAGAGATAGCACGAGAGGGAAGAGGGTCAGAGGGAGAAGCAGACTCCCTGCTGAGCAGGGAGCCCCATGCGGGACTCGATCCTGGGACCCAGGATCATGACCTGAGCCGAAGGCAGTCGCCCAACCAACTGAGCCACCCAGGCGCCCAAACACAGATACTTTTAATCCACATGGTAACAGGATGATATTTTCTTCAAAAACAACTTGGAGGGGTCTTGTTAGAAACTTCGTTAATCCCACATTCACTCATGTACCAGCGTGCATGCACATCCACCCACACAAACCAACTAAAATTAAAAAAATATATATGATAGCTATTTTTATTTTGTTTTATTTGTGTGTATCTTTCCACCTCCAGATTTTCTAGGGAACATCTGTCATTTGTTTAATTGGATGCAATATTAGCCAACTGCTAGGCATTTACTCCCTGTTTCATTTTCATCTCCTTCAATTCCTGACCTGATTTGACACCTTATAGAGAAATGTCAAAAATTCCCCAGTAAAGTCCCTAAAACACCTGCAGACCATTTGAGCTTGATTGCACAGCAGCTGATGCTGATTGCAATGGGAGCAATGGTGGTTTTTCTCAGACTTTTGAACTAACTTATAGAAATTAGAGCGGAGGATGCCAATTGGGGCACTCTTCAATTGTCTCAGGTTGTTCCCACAAATACATTTACAGGTTACACAATTCAAAAGATGAAACGTTAGTATTTGTGGAACTGGATGCATATCCAATACAAAAGGTTTCCAAACAAAGGAGATTCTCTTTAATTACACATTTCCGTACCTAAAAAATGTATTCTAGCCATTGGAATGATTTGGTGACTCACTCAAAGTTTGAGATAAGTATTGAGTCAGAAAAATAGGGCCTATTTTGAAGCCTCTTAGAAATTGTAGCATGAAGGTTTATGGGTGGACAGTTTCATGCCCAGATGACTTTAATTTTTCATGTTCTTTCCTGGGAGGGACCTTCTTGCTGTGTTACATGGCATGGCTAATGTAGGATTGTGTGATTCTTCTGAGAAAGTCATGACATTAGTCATTTTACTGTTTGACTTTTCCATTGATTTTACACTGATACTTTTCAGGTTAATGAGACCTCTGTTATGAATTATGAAGCATTTTGAGGATGCCTTCAAATGTCTGTGAATTATATCTGTGGCTTGATTTTTGTCTTGTCTGGAGTGATCAGGGACTTTTTGGCTTCTCAAAAACTCAGCATGGAAACCTTTCTGAAAGCTCTGTGTGGAGGTGTTAAGCTGCTCTGAAATAGACTTCTTAGAGGAAGCAACCAGAGCATAATGTTCACATTAAAGTGCTAGGTTGGATAATAATATTTAGCACTTATATCGTGGTTTTCATTTCCCAAACACTTTACAAACAGCAACTAAATAAACCTTTCAACATCCCCATTAAATAGATAAATAAGGATTATTATCTCAGCATTCTGTTTGGTGGAGAAAAAAGTCTTTACTGGTTTAAAACTGCTGGAGGAGACTATTTCAGAATAATGATTCCAACTCCTGCATCTGGAAGCCAGTCTCCAGCTTTACCTGTTCCAATTTTCTTTTCTAGGGAACTGATTAATTGGTGCTAGAGTTAGCCATTGTGAAAGTTCAATCAATGCCATTTCTCTCTGGTGTTGTAAGTTCAAAGTGTTACTAAGAGATGAGTGCCTGGGAAGGTTCTATTATAGTCCCAACTTGATAAAAAAAAAATGAAAAAAAATCTGAAATCTGTGGAGGAAGTGAACTGCCTGGGTCTCTCTCAGTAAGCGAGTTCCCCTGGTTAGCATTAATGATGCTTTGCAAGCCACATAATTAAACCATCACCAAGACCTGGTAGAAGACAGCACACTGCTTATATTTAGCAAGCTTCTGAGATTGCAACTCTTTCAACACCTAGGAGTACATTTCGTCTCTTACTATTTCCTCAGGAGCATAGAGAATCATTACCTACTTAGTCCAGCCTTGGAGAAGATTTTTCATATACATTTTCTGTTTGCTCCATTTTCTGCTGTACCTTTATTTTTTTTTTCCTGAAAAAAATTTGAATAGCCTCTTCGTGTTTAAAGAAGGCATGTGGACATACTTTTCTGCAACTGAAGTACAATTGGTTTACAAATATTGGCATGGCACAAATAAGCCCTTCTATATCATCTTGTGTCACTTGATGGCTTTATTCTTAAGAACTTCAAAGTGCAAAATCAATTCTCATTTATGTTCTTCCATTCCAATGGAAAGCCTTCTTAAGATGTATGGAGCAGTAGTTGAGAATGCAGGGTTCTGGCATCAGACTGCCTCACTTAATTACACCAAGACTCAGTTTCTCAATAGTAAAATGGTACCATTGACAATATCTGCCTGAGTAGATTGTTATGGGGATTAATGATACAATGTATTTAAAGTAGGAGCACAGGGACGGGCTCAATAGATGTTAGAAACCATCTTCACCACCACCACCACCACCATCATCATCATCATCACCATCTGACAATGTTACAAACAATTTAAGAACAGAAAATAAAATTTGTGCTTAGAGAGACAATAACCATATAAACCTGAGATTAATTGGAAGCTATAAAGTTCATCTTGGTTTTACTTGATCTCTGGAGAACTGGCTCACCCATAGTCATAATAGAATCATGAATTTCTAGAGTTTAGAAGGACCTCAAAGACATGATGCCAAGTTAAGTAAGCTTTTAGCTAGAAAACTTAAAGGAAGCTCAGATTCATTCATAACGAGAGTAGAAGCAAATGATTTCCTGAGTGTCTGGAAGGTTCTAAAGCCCAGAAGTAGGGAGTGAGAAATTTCGAGCAGTGGCAGCTGAGAAAACAGATGACTCACACCCTCCCAAACTTCAGTAGGTCAGGGTATATCTGCAAGTGTGAAAGTACTAGGAACCTAGAGGAAGGTGGCAGAGCCAGGGGCACAGGCAGCAGTGTGAAGCCTCCATCTAAATGGCTGCCCAGGAGGGGCCCTGGCTCTGTGGAGGAGCCACCAACCACAGCATGGACAGGCACAGCCCGTAACTGTGCTGGTTAAATGGGTGAGGCCCCTCTGCTCCCTTGTGGTCCACCAGAGAGCCACAAACAAGGGAAGTGGTTCACACTCAGCGAGACTCAATGAGATAACACAAAGCAAAGGAGCTGGGGGCCATTCAGTTTGTCCAAAGTATCCTATTAGTGATTTCAAGAATTTTGGAATTTGAGATTGTGGGTAAGTTTGTAAGGATGTAAACTTCTTAGTAAGCTGGTTGACACTTGGAGGTGCAGATATTTAGTTGTTATATTTTTTAAGATTTGTTTATTTATTTTAGAGAGACAGAGCATGCACACACGAGCAGGGGGAGGGGAAGAGGGAGAGGTAGAGAGAGAGAGAGAGAAGCAGACTCCCCACCGACCATGGAGCCTGAGGAGGGGCTTGATTCCACGACCCCAAGATCATGACCTGAGCTAAAACCAAGAGTTGGAATCAACCAAATGAACCACACAGGTGCCCCAGATATTTAGGTTTTATCCACTCATTTCTTCCTTTATTTGGATGTTCACTTCAAAAATATTTATTGAATTAAACAAATATGCTTGAGACATTTGCATTACAATTCTACGTATGACCAGAGTTACACATTCTGTATTGCATATTCACGGACTCAAATAAACAAAAATGCATATACAGGAAATCAGATAGGGGAATATGAAATAATCTTAGTATTTATTTTTCTTTCCTTGTCGTATTCCAGAGTGGTGAAACACTTATTTTTAAAATATTTGTGTTTTATTACATAAGTGATATAGTCATACTGTCTCATTGCACATGACTCAAAATATAGAGAAGTGATTAGAATAAAGCATAAAAAGTCCCTTTGTCTTTTCCCACCCTCTTATCCCCATTGCTGTCAATGATTCCGTGTGCTGTCAATTTTCCAGTGTATGAGTGTACACATAGGTATACAGCTTAATTAAGATCATAGTATACAATTATTAAGGTATGTACTTTGATAACTTAACAGTGTGTCTTATCTTTTCATGTCAGTTTTTTAGGTCTCTGGAGCGTGTCATGAAATGTTTGTGCAATAACTTATTTACTAGTGAGTATGTATTTTCCCTTTTCTTTTGCTACTTTAACAAATGATAAAAAGAACATTTCCATATACATCTCTTTGGGCACATGTAATGTAGCATTGCTGGATCATAAGCTAAGTACAGTTAAAATTTTGACATATACTGCCTAGTTAGCTCCTAAAAGACTTCACCAATTTATAATTGCACTCACAGTGTTTGAGACCAGGAAGGGGGTGAATATTACTGGTATTCTGTGAAAATGTGTTTGTGTACTTGTTACCGAAAGATATTGTAATTGGAATGCCAATTTTCTGAGCTAAAAAAATATTGTAAATACTCACTAATGACATTTCCCCAAAGTGTTTTCAAGGTTGGTTTAGGATCTGCATTGCTATTGATCAAAGGATTTTTTTTGTGGAATCAATCAATGTTCTATAGGCTCCTACAATGCTTTCCTCTGTCTCTTTTAAATAAACTTTTATTATTTTATAAGCATAGCTCAAATATCCTTTCATTTTCATTTTCTACCTCCTTTAAAGGTAAAACTAAGAGGACGTAGTTGAAAGTGCCCATGTCTTTATTGAAGCCAGAAGTAATCCCACCAAATTCCATTGTCTGACAATTTAAAGCCATGTTCATGATTGAGCATGTCCTTCCTCTTGTATTTGGAGGATTCTATGTAAAATGTTCAGTTCAGAGATGACAACTGAAGCAGAGTGAAAGGAATACTGAAATAAGGATAGGCCATGAAATGTAGCAAATAGAAAAAGGAGGTGTAGTTTATCAGTTGGATAAAGGACTTCAAGATGTCTGAAACAGACTCAAGAAAAGTGAGGTTAAATACAAGTCCTTCAACAATTGAAATGCAATCTACAAGTATCACATGGCAGAATTCACCTTGATGGCCTTAAATCAGTGGTGGGTAGGAGTGATAACACCGGAATCAGTGCCGGCTCATCAAGATTCCCAAAGCACCAGGAGCAATTCTCTTGTTGTTTCCAAGGAATTGAGAGGACTAATGGGAACTGATAAAGAAGATCGCATGTAAAATCTGTAGTAATTACAGTAATAAGGAATCCATAATGCTTATAATAACATAAGATTTGTTACCTACATTTTTTTTTTATTTAGCAATACAGTAACTCTGTAATGTGAGTAAGGAGTAGCCAAAGGTATATTCCACTGATAGGTGAGAAAGTTGAGATAACAGAAGAGGTCACTGCTTAGACCAATTATATCATTAATCAGCAGGAGATACAATCACCTAAGTTTAGGGTTTCTGATTTCATATCCTGTATTTTTCCCAATATTAATACCCTGCCTGCTAGGCCAAAGCAAGGGTTTTGAGTCCAACAATCAGTTTAAATATTCCATAACCTCACTGCATGACCCTATTATTTCTTATAGAATTGGGTTGAATATAACATGGGTCATCTATGCACCTCATCCCAGGGGTCTGGTTATTGAAGTTCAGACAGGACATTGTTAAAGGGTAGTGTGCCTGAGAGATGATCTAATAGCATAGGTCATGGGAGACCTCGTGGAGAAAGGGCTCCAAGAGAGAAAAGGTCCCATGGTCCCTGAAAACAGAGGACATGTCTCCTTTACTTCAGTGGGTTGTGCTGCCAGATTTGCTAAATTGTTTGATAGTGCGTTTTATCCTTGAGACTTGCCCAAATATTTTCTTTCCAGGAGTAATGATATATTTGTTTTTCTTCTGGAAGAATGGGTATTTTATGTACTTCATCTTGTTTGTCACGAGATTTTAAGGACTTTTTTTTTATCAGATTTTTGGAAATCATGGTGTGTAATCTCTGACCACTTATTTTGAGCCTTTTGAGATGGACAACTTCATAGAATCCTAGTGGAAAGGAGGGGTGGATTTCTGCCTTTCTAAGGATGTTTTGTTTTAGAAATGGTGAGGACTCAAAAAAAAAAAAAAAAAAGAAATGGTGAAGACTCAAGGTGCTAGCATCACAACCCATCTATGCATACACTAATTCCAGTATGCTGTGGAAAGATATTGAAATGACCCTATAATCTCATAGTCTGTCAACAGAAAACTAAGTCCCTAAGTGCCCTCTGTATAAAACTGAGATTTCACTGGGTGGTATCTATGGTTCTTTTGATGCCCTCCTTCCATGTGTCTTTTCCATCAGAGTACCAAGCACTGAGTACAGCAAAGAGAAAGGCTCAATAACTCTTGATGTTTTAAAACATTTTGAGCCTTCTCTGTGCTGTACACAGTGCTTGGTACTCTGATGAAAGATGAAGGGGGAAGTGACCCTCACTTCCCGCTTCCTTCCTCTTTCTTCCACATATTCCATCGTTCTTGCTTTGTACTTTCAGTAAATATTCATGGACCCCCTGCACTACACCATTTACCTCTCCAGTTGCCAGAATTCCAGAAGCTGGTGAAATATCCTAGTAGATAGCCATAATAATCACTACTAAAATTTTACAGCTTACAAAACTCCTTTAATCGCACACTTTTATTTCATGCTTATAGACTATAGAATATCTTTACATAGACTTTATGAATATCGTCTGGCAAATTGAAAAAAAGTGAAAATTAAGTGACATGTTCAGGGCCTCCAGAGTTGGTAGCAAAGCCAGGGCCTGTATGCCGGCCGTCTAAATCCGGGACTCTTTTCTCTAGGCCACATTTTCTCTCCAAAGATGAAAATAGCCTGAGTTATCATCAAATCAATGTGACCAGCAATTCTCTAGAGAAGACAACACAAGCTGTGGCTTATCAAGAAATGCATGTTGTGTCTTCTCCACTAGAATTTTATTGAAAAGAGGACTGTATGTTGTTCCGGTGTGTAGAGCAGTGTCATCATTTCAAGATCAAGGTGGTTGGTTTTCATTGTCCTTGCTGGCAGATGCCAGTTTTCCTTTCCTTTCTTGGACCACATTTACCTGGGGGCCTCACCTTCCATCCTACCACATACCTCAGGTTGACACAGGTAGCTCAGATGTCCCCCTCCAAGTTTTTAGCAATTAATAACTTTCCTACTCACCATGTTGCAATTGTTCATACAAACCACTCATTAAGGAGGTTTCCTTTCCAGACATGCTATTCCTCTAAACTTAACTCATCCTGGAAAGGACAGCAGAGTGACTCTGGCTTTGTATTGTCCTTCCTGCTGAGCACACGTGCACACATGCGTGCAGGGGTGGGGACAAGCCATACGATCTTGTTTTGTGAAAAGAAGAGGTACTATTGGTACTAGTTAGTTCTCTATCAGCAATATTGAAAAATGAAATTAACTTTTAATCCTTTCCTTTTCTTTCCTCACTATTCTAGTAACAGCTTTTAAAAAAGTCTTTCTGGGTTTTCCTTTAAAAATCAAATAGGGCATTCATTTTAAAATATAAGGTGTCCTTGTTGAAATGATAGAAATAGCGTAACTGTATGAATTCTTATTAAAATTCGAGGTCAGCTTTTTTATCATGTGAATATATACAACATAACCCAGTATTTTAAAGACATCTTAGCTGGTCCTCAACCCTAACCACACGTTAGGATCATTCTAAGAGATTTTTTTCTCTAAACGCCAATGCCCAGTTGTCCTTCCCAGAGACTCAGATGTCACTGGTGTGGAGAAGGGCCCCAGCCATTAATGTGTATGAATGTCCCAGGGATGGTTCTGGTAGGAGGGAGACTGTGGTGAATGCACAACTCAGTCAATGGCAGGTCTTCTGCTAATGGTGGCCTGTCTCTACCATGAGCACCAGAATCCCACCAAACCTCTTACATGGACCTGGGAAACTGTGTGAGAAATAACCAGGAGAATACTAGTTCCAAATTTAAATATACCTTCCAGTGTTTCTCAAAGTGGAGGCTAAAGGCACACTCTTTCACCATCAACTCCATTGGTTATTACTGAATCAGTGTATCTACGATTACAAGCCTAAAACTCCACATTTTTAACAAGTCCCCTCAGTGATTCTGATATTCATTAATGTAGAAGAACCACTAATCTAGACCATATACCCACAGCCAGAGGGACCTTTGTGCTTTTTTTAATGTCTCAGGTACTTTGTAATCCATAGCAGCTCCTATGTTTTTATAAATGTCATTGCTCTAGTGAAAAGATCAGACTAGTTGTCTTATACAGTGTCCCACTTTTTGAATTTGTCTAATTTTTTCTTTGTGATGTCATTTACATTGTTTCCCTGCATTTTCTATAAATGAACAGCTAGGACTATTGACTTACTTGGGTTTGGGTCTAACAGTTTGGGCAAGAATACCTAAAGGTTGGTGTTTTATACATCCCATTACGTCCTATCGGCAGGCACATGTCTGGTTCCCCATGGTTAGCAGTGCTGCTTTTGATCCCTGGGTTATGGTGGTGGCAGCCAGATCCATCCATGGAAAACTGAGCTTGCTCCTTCGTGATCAGGAAGCAATGACACTTTGACACCACACATATATCCAGCTCCAAGTCAGCCTTTCACCTAGGGAGTTTGCATTCACTGATGAATTATTTGATTACAGGTTATAAAATGGTTATTCCTTCTAAAATACTATCTCTTTCTCCTGTAAAGCAGAATTATCCTTTTCAAAGGTGAGGTAGATGATGTCACTGCTCTCTTCAACCTCTCCCGCAAAGACTTCTCTCTCAGAGGCTGCCAACGCCCTCTGCTTTCCTCCTCCCGCCAACAACCAGTTTTGTGATTTCATCTCCTGCTACCTCTTTCTCACCTTTGCTACTTCAGCCTTCTTGCTGGAAGATCAAAAGCATCTCCCAATGCCTCTGCTGTTCCCTCTATTTGGAACACTTTCCCCCAGCTTCCTTCAACAATTATTTTGGGTTCCTTATCAACAAGACTTCACTGCCTTAGTTAAAATAACAATCCTTCCAATACATCCTCACCCCTTTATCACTTTACTTTTCTCTGTAACACTTAACTACCCATTAATATGTTATACAGTTTACTTATTTGTTTGACTCTTTGTGACTTCAGTGAGGGTTAGGATTTTTATCAGTTTGGCTTATAGATTTATCCCCAGAATCTAGAAGAATTCCTGGTACATAGGATCTGTAAGTATTTGCTGAATGAATGATTGAAGTGAATAGTGATGTCCAGAGGGGCTGAATAGTATGACCAACATTACTCATCAAACTAATAATGAGAAAGAGAAACATAGCCTTGACAGCTGTCAGTGGGAGCTGGCCTGCATGACAGCTTGGTCTTGGTGTTCCATTGAATATAAACAATTTCACAGAGCTTGACATAAGTAAGGTCACTCTGAGACCATGATGGAGTGAGACAAACACCAGACCCCTCTATAATCATGTCTAAGCACAGACAAAGCATATACACTATGCAAAACACAAAAGTGCCCAAACACCTCCTCTCCTAGGTAGCAGTTGTCGCTACTGTGCTTAGCATTGCAGTATTAGTTATGCTCCTCCTGCTTCCTAGATATTAATCATCAAGATACATGTATCGTGAGAGTCCTCTGGCTGTGGTAGCAGATTACCACAAACTGGGTGGCTGAAAACAACAGAAATTTATTCTTTTACATTTCTCAAGGCAAGAAATTTGAAATCAAGGTGTGGGCAGGGCCATGTTCTGAAGACCCCAAAGAAGAACACTTCCTGGTCTCTTCCAGCTTCTGGGAACTGATGACACTCCCCGTCTTGTGGCTGAATTACTCAAGTCTCTGCCTCCATATTCGCGTTGCCTTCTCCTAGTACATTTGTGGTCAAATCTCCCTCTGCTTTACTCTTTGTAGCACACTCATGATGGCATTAGGCCCCAGCTGGATAATGCAAGATATTGCACAGATATTAATCACATCTGCAAAGACTGTTGTTTATTTATTTATTTTTTAAAATATTTTATTTATTTATTTGACAGCGAGAGAGGGAATACAAGCAGGGGGAGTGGGAGAGGGAGAAGCAGGCTTCCCGCGGAGCCTGATCCCAGGACCCTGGGATCATGACCTGAGCTGAAGGCAGACGCTTAATGACTGAGCCACCCAGGCGCCCCTATTTATTTATTTTTAAATAAAAGGTAGCATTCACAGCTTCCAGGGATTAGTACCTAGATGCCTTTGGGGGGGGGGGGGACATGGTTCAGCCTATTACATGTTCTACTAAACTTATATGTCTGACCCAGAACTGAGCAAAGCACTTCTTCTTTGAACCTCCTCACCCCCACCCAAAGCTACCTACCCCAAACCAAAATCTGCAACAAACCCCTCTTAGCTTGTTTTTAATAACATACCCCATGGTTTCCCTGGTGATTTGGACTCCCTTGTTACAGCAAGTAATATAGCCAGCTTTGTGTGACATATGTGGGCTCCTCCTGGTGGTCCCTGGCTGGTGGTTATGACCACTAACGTGTCTTGCTTATATCTATCTGATACTAGATCTCAGGATTTCAATTGCCCCAGGGCTTTCTTTTTACTTAAAATATCCTATAATCAGTGAGGAATCTAAGTCAGTGGTTTCTACAAGGCACAGGGGGTTATCAGTTCTTTAAAAATCATTGAAATTTATGTATAATTACAACACATTTGAAGGCATTTTATTCTTTTAAATAATTGTAAAGAATCACCCTGGTTTTCTGCTATTAGATATAATTTAAGTGTCACTACACCCTTAGCTCAGAACTATAAAATATTAAACTATTTTTAAATTTATACTGGAAGTTAAATATATTTTTAAATGTATTGCGTTGGATAAAGGGCAGAGGTTATCATTCTAAATGACACTTTGTATGAAGTTATACATTATTTCTGGTACCTGTGGTTTTTTCCTTTAAAAATTTTGTCACCTGAAGTGACCTCTCAGTAAAGGCTTTTGCAAACTAAAAATCTCTGATGTGTGTATGTTAAATTTAATTATAGAAATGTACTTCAAAGAAAAGACACAGGTACAAATATTTTAAAACAGTGCATTAGTATGAAAGCGGAGATGAAGGTACATGAAAAGAACAGCCTTGACAAAAATTATGTTCAGTCAGCTATGCAGTTGTGTAGTATATGAAAGTTAGAGCAGCCATACTGCAGCAGGGACTGGGCCTGGAAGTCCCCTTTTCTCAGTCGTTACATATGAGAGATAAACAATGACAGGGATATTGTAGGTAGCTTCTTTGCTTTTCTCCAGGATGGAGTGGTGGTGGTCTTCACCATCTTTCTCTTGTCTATCATTTGTGGAGTCCTTTACTTTAGGATATAGGGTGCCTGGGTGGCTCAGTCAGTTAAGCGTTTGCCTTTGGCTCAGGTCATGAGGGATCAAGTCCAGTGTCAGGCTCTCTGCTCAGCGGGAAGCCTGCTTCTCCTTCTGCCTCTCTCCCTCCCACCACTCATGCTATTTCTCTCTCTCTCAAATAAATACAATCTTAAAAAAAATAATTGGAGATAAACAGTGTCGTGAATATACGGTGTAGACACCTTAACCTATGCCTTAAGTCATAGCGTTTAGAGAACACTAAACAAAAACCCTTGCTACTGAGAATGATTAAACTCTTTAAATATTGCTATCAAAATCTACACCGAAGTGTTTGTCCATCAGTATATGAATTATGAGAGATAAAAAGTGTGTGTGTTTGTGGTTGGCTAGTAATAGTGCTGGACTCACAGCAGAGATATTCATCAACACAAGACCTACCATGCACTGAACTCAGCAGGTATCAAAGTCCTCCATTCAGACTTCCAGGTAGAACTACCTATGGGGTTTTTAAAACATATGAATGATTAGGCATCTTCCAGAACAGTGAACTCTGAGTCTCCGGGGAGGACGGCTGGATATTGAGGTTGGGACACTATGCTTCTCATCACATCGCTGCCTAAAAGTGTGTGTTGTGTAAGAGGAAATCCTGGCCTGTTTAAAACAAGATCATTTGTGCTTTATGGTAGACAAGCTAAAAGAATAATGAGAAGCAGACAGCTGGTCTGACATTTAGGGGGTACTGGTCACCTTGACTGCTAAAGGTATACCTTTGCTTAAATGTGAGACAAAAAGGGTAGAAAAAAAGTGCTGCCATGTTTTCAAATACAGAAAGGGAAGGGAAAAAAGTACAGAGGAAAAAGAGCTTCTCTAAAAATGCTGATGATAAGCAGCTAGAAGGATGATATCCTTTTAATCCCCAGTGAGAGGATCCATTGCCCAGGATTTTTGACAGTGTCAACTGTCCAAGAGAACCCTGCCCATGGAGAATACAGAAATTATGCTGGAGATGCCACATGATACAGAGAAGTGAAACTGCAGAGTGAGGAAGAAAAGTTTCAGCTAGACTAGAGTGCCAAACCACAGGGAAAGAATATAGTCAAGGGGAAAAAAAGAAAAGAAATGCATTCCTTGCTCAGTATGTACAGTAAAGATGATGGTAAATGAACACATCACCTAGTCTCTAGGATGAAATAGAAGGATGGGAACAGGCAACTTATTTATGGACCTCACTAGCAAACTAGAAACCCCACTACAGAAGTGGATACTTGCTGGGAGAGCAAAAGGGCTTTCCCATAGTTAAACCAGTACTTCGGTGGCCAAGGGGTGGGGGAATATTGCAGAAGTCAAGGAAATGTGAAGAAGGAAGCCAAGATTGCTGGGGCAGATCAAGGGACAGAAACTCTTCTTAGAATTTGAGTAATGGGAGAATATCTGGAAAATCACCTTTGGGGGGGATTAAATTCACATTGTTTCTGGCAGTGTCTCAGTTTGACGTGAGGCCCCGATGAACATATTAAGGGGTACAGGTATAATCTGGATTGCAATAGAAACCATGCAATTAGGTTGCTTGGAGAAACCAGGTTAGCATGAGCCATCAAACAAAAGAGATAGGGCTATAAGTTGACTCAGGAAAAGTCAGGAAGAATTAGAAAAGAAGGTATTGAAAAATATGTGAAGGGCAGAAAGTAATCCTAGATTCAAAGAGACAATTTCTTTAGCAGAACTCCTCAGAAGATAACAATATTATTGCATAAGACCATGAACCCCCACCACCCACATGTCAGAGAAATGGAGCCAAGATTAGTACAAGATACCCCAGGACACAGTCAAGCTCCTGGAACATACTGATTTGCTGAATTTTACTTAGGTAACTGGAGCCCTTCAAACGAATCAGGACATACCTAGAAAATTGCCCATAGAAAATCCAAAAGATGTACTGAGATTCAAAACATTGGCAGTCAGAAATAGCATTTAGGAATATTGGGACCCATGGGATGATTTTTCTGGTAAATACAAAGTTCTTTAAAGTTGTATAAAGGAGTGGAAAGATAAAATCAGATATTTTGGTAAAATAGTATATTAATACAGTGAGAACTAGGATTAAATTGGAAAGAACTAGGTAATCCATTAGAGAATTTGAAGTGGCATCCCATAACCTGAATGCTTACTCAAGTGAATATCTGGTGGGGGGAAAAAAACTACTTTTTGAATTGGATAAAAACAAATTGATTACCTATATGATTGTGCAAGAGGCTAAAGAAAAGGGTGTTGACTGCTTTCTTCAAAGCCTGTAACTAACATCCTGCAGCTTTTACATAGAAGAGAAGTGGAAATCTCTAAAAACATAAAGAGGAAGAGAAATAGTAAGTTTAAGAAAATATGTGCATAACTTGTACACTGCAAACAACACAACTTCACTGTGAGAAATTAAAGATCTAAATAAATGGAGATACATACCATGTGGATGAATTACAAGACTAAATATGGTTAAGATATTAATTTCTTTCTAATTGATCCATAAATGAGTTGAAATCCCAGCAAGTTTTTTTTTTAGTAGAGATTAACAAATTGATTCTCAATTTTATGTGACGATGCAAAGAACCTACATTAGCAAAACAATTTTTTTTAAAAGATCTACAAAATTGAATGGCTTTTTCTACTCAATTTGAAGATTTATCTTAAAGCAACAATTTAAAAAATGGGCAAAATCTTTGAGTAAACACTGTGTAAAAGAGGATATAAGAATTCACAACAAGCACATGGAAAAATATTTGTTTTATATATTTATATATATTTAAATAAAATATATTGTTAATCATCAAGGGAATGCAAATTAAATACAAATTAGCATGGCCCAAATTAGAAAGACTAACAATGCTAAGTGTTAGCAGGGATGTGGAGCAACTGGAACATCATTGCCGGTGGGAATATAAAATAATACAACCTCTTTGGAAAACATTTTGGAAGTTTCTTATAAATTTAAACATAAATATTTCATAAAGCAATTCCATTCTTAAGTATTTACATCAGAGAAATGAAAACCTACAATTATACAAATACATGACCATGAATTTTATAGTATATAAACTATCCCCAAACTAGAAGTGACCTGAATGTCCATCAGCAAGTGAATGGATAAACAAATTGGATATATCCATACAATGGATGTTAATCACCAATAAATTGGAAAGGCATTACTGATACAAGCAGCATCATGGATGCTGATGGAAAACATAAGGTTGGGCAAAAAATAACATAGTTCATACTGTTGGATGCCATTTATATGAAATCTTAGAACAGATAAAACTAAACTATACTGGCACAAATTAGATGAGTGGAGTGTATGAATTACCTGCAAAAGGAAGCAAGGTAACTTTTGGAGTTCACAAAAAATGTTCTATGGTTTAATTGTGGTGGTGTTTAATTGTCAAAATTCATCAAATTTTGCACCTAAGATGGGTGCATTGTACTCTAGGTAAACTATGCCCCAATGGGTATCATAGAGATCATATTGAATCTGTAGATCAATTTGGGGCGTATTGCCATGTTAACAATATTAAATCTTCCAATTTATGATCCTGAGATGTCTTTCCATTTATTTAGATCTTTAATTTTTTTCAACAATGTTTTATAGTTTTAAATGTACAAGTCTTAGACTTCTGTTATTAAATTTATTCCTAATTATTTTATCCTTCAAAAAAATATGCCTCAGTAAATTTGATTTGAAAAGAAAATGATGATGATCTCATTTTATATATGAAAATATTTCCAAGATATGACATTAACTAAAAGTGTGGGGTGATATGAAAATTATTTATATGTCTGTATATGTACTTATTTATGAGTGTGTGTGTGTGTGTGTGTGAGTGTATGTGAATATAGTTGCAAAGGAGACACACAAACTCTGGCTTACGGAAGGCAGTGTCCTTATCATCAGTAAGGGGGTTAATTGGGAAGGTCACACTTTTAGCTATAAGATTGAAAATCCCTAAGTAAGGAAAAGACTGGGTCAACCAGTACAATATGTTTTATATAATTATAAAACAAACAAAACCCAAGTTGAAGAAAAATCTCCCTCTAAAAATTGAATGCAAAGTAAAAAAGTGAATCTAATTATGTATTGAATTGGTTGTTCAACGTGAAACAGAGAATTCTTTCCATGAACAGATGCAGCTTATTCTAATTTTTAAAATATCACAAATTGGTATTATCATCCAGCATCTTGCTGTTTAAGCAGCTGTAACATTTTTGAAGATTTTTTAAAGAGTCCTGAGTTGATTTTTAACTGTCATGCCTTGCTGAATCAAGGAAGGTGAATTTGATACACATTTATTGTGTCCTTCAAGAATTAACTAATTTTCTGGGACTGGGATAATAGAAAAGCAACACCTGGCTTTGTCTGAACTCTGTAGATATATTTTCCACATAAGATACTTTGGCTTTTACAGTGTGTCTTTCTCTCCAGAATAGTGACATTAATGGGAAACTGAGAGCACATCTATCTTATCTTGTAATAGAAGCCCCGTATACTACCCTTGATCATATTTTGTACATGACTACAGATCATGCAAACCGTAGATAGTTCTTTTTATTTCCCTTAACATTTGCCAACCCAGAGCTTCATTTTTTTTATTTCCAAAGAGACTTAGCTCTCTGTTGAGTGATTGAATTCTCTCCACAGGTTTTCTAGGGACCATCACAATAACTGTATGTCCATTTAGACTTGTTTAAGAATTGTTTTTGTTCTCACAGTAGGTATGGCAGAGAGAGAAGATCCATTGTAAGTGACTTAATAGAGGATTTTATATACCTAGTGGGATACAGCCTAAGGAAAACAGAGCTGAAAAGAAAGCTTAAAATATCCTCAAGAATCATTGTGTTAGTAATAATGATAGTATTGTTATTACTTTGAAAATATTATTTATATAGAATGATGCAAATTAGCGACTTAAATATTTAGTATAAAAGAAATAAATGTGAATGTAAGGTTCATAATTGAAACATCATTATCTTTCTCATCAGTGTTTCTGTTTATATATTCTGCTGTTTCTTTTGTTGTTGTTGTTGTTTTAGTTATATTCTTTGATCTCCTGGTATGTCCAGCTAATTTTGATTGACTATAAGACATTTTATATTAAGATGTTATAGTTATAATTTGAAGCTTGATATGAATGTATATATATATATATATGTGTGTGTGTGTGTTCTTTTTTTAAATTTTTTATTGTTATGTTAATCACCATACATTACATCATTAGTTTTTGATGTAGTGTTCCATGATTCGTTGTTTGTGCATAAAGTGTGTGTGTGTTCTTATATATCATGTATATTTACCTATGTATAGGTTTTATATTTTATTTATTCATTTCCAGATTTCTACTTATTCTCCATGGATGGGTTGGTCAAGTTTACATAATGTGCTATTTCCAGAAAAAGAATTCCACCTTTGTAATGTTTTTCACCAGAATACTGATAAGGAATTTAAGAGATAATCTGCTTTCACTTGACAAGAAACACAATACACTTTTGCCTAAATAGTCTGGGTTACACATCCACAGTCTGAGTATGTTGAGATGTAGGGCTTATTATGATCCTCCAGGACACTTATGACATTTTATATTGATGACATTCTGGTTAAAGTGAAAAGTTATGAAAAGGTGTGGTAGCCAGCCTCCAAAATGACCCTTGATGATCTCCTTATGTTTAGTTTCCTGTCTGGTCCCCTTCCATATTGAATCAGTTCTCACATATGTGACCAGTACAAAGCAATAGGAGAACAGTGTTGTGACTTCCAAGGATAGGTCATAAAGGCATTGATCTCTGGATTTGTTTGCTCTGAGGGAAGCCAGCTGCCATGTTATGAAGACACTCAAGGAGCACTGAGGAAGACATGTATATGAAATGGAACCGACTTGCCGACATCAACATTCCTGCCATGTGAGTGAGTACATTGGAAGTGAGTCCTCCAGTCCCAGTAAAGTTTTCAAATGAGTTGCAGTCAGCATGTGACTACAACTCATGAGTGGCAGCAAGTCAGAACTGCCCAACCAGGCCATTCCTGAGTTCCTGATGCATAGGGATGGTGGGAGATAATAAATGACTACTGTTCTTTTTAGCTATTAAGTTTTTTGAAGTGAGAAGGAGGAAGAGGGGTACAGGAAGACGAAGAGGAGAAAGAAAGCCAAAATAAGTGCAGTGGTTTGCAGGAATATTCAGCTATGGGAAGAAACACATTCCCCATTTGGGGATATCACCTGTACCAATTTACAGGGTAATATCAAAAAAAAAAAAAAAAAGAAGCAAGTATTTTATTTAGGCAGCGAAATGAATCCAACTAAATAAGAACAATATAACGGCCATACCTTTGGTATCAGTTTTGGCAGACCTTGAATTCACTTTGGAAGTGTTAGTCATTAGAGACTTTGCATTTGGTTTTATAGGTGGTCTCTACATGATCAAGTATGGCAATCAATAGGATTTAGATACAAATTCCAGGTGAAACAAGCCAATTAAATACTCCTACACAAACAACTATTTCCAAAATAATTAGGTATCATTGAAACCAAGGCGTAATAGAACATGCACCTATGGTCACATGAATAGAACTTCCAATAGCAATATGGGATTGTTAAAACTCTGGACTATTTAGAGAGGTTGCTCAGACTTTGCCTCAATCAAGTGAAATAGAATTGTACTTCCAGGAAGGAGTCAAACTCAGCAAAGGTCAACATTACACAACTAATAAACGAGTGGGCCCTCTCCTATCTAAGGAGTATACTTTACACCATAAAGTAAAGCTTTAAGGAAAGCTTGTTAATTCAGACATCCCTGAAGATACTTTACAAAAAGAACACAAAAACTCTGGCTTACGGAATGCAGCATTCCTGCAACAGTAAGGAGGCTAATTAGGAGGCCCCTGCTTTTACCCTAATACTGGAAAGTCCTAAGTAAAGAAAGAACTAGGCCAGTTAGTACAATATCCTTGAATTCCAGGCACTCTGGATGGCAGTATATTAAGCAGAGATATTAAATTTCTCAGAAGTTCATAGTTTTCCAGATTTTGGATGATGGCTAATAGATTGTCTATATAGTCAAGCATTTAGAAAAAGTTTCTAAGTAATAGAAAAACTAAGGCATGAAGTAATTCATCAATACCAATTTGAACATGTGGTCTATCAAAAGTGTAAAAGAACTTCCAGAAGAACAAACGGAGCAGGTGCACTTGCTGGAGGTATAAAATCTATTTAAAATTGCCTGGTATCATTGGAGATAGTACATCATAAGGGCCCTTTACAGATGTGTGAGGAAGAAGACAGGTTATGTCTGGTTTTTCAGGTACTGTTCTTCAAAATGAGTGAAGGTCAAGAAAGGGGATGCCACTTGTGAACATGAAATTTTAAAAATGCAGTTGTGAAGAGTCCAGTGTGATAATTGAATAAACATGAAGTCCAAGTTCCTAGATGGTTGATTCTTGGGAAACAGTGGTGGGTTGATTCTATAGGACCTTTATCAAAAGCAGCACAGTCTCTGTTTTCTCACTGTCACTGTATTATTATGAGAGAGAGGAGCTGCATTTGCTCCTTAACAGTGGTTGATCAAAATACAGTCAGAACAGTAGGAACCATTGTGTACGAGATATGAAATGTCTGACATTGGAATTCAGGCATGGGAACTTACTGTAGGACAAAAATTATGCTGGAATGGACAAGAGACATGGATAGTCAGTGGGTTTTCCACATCCCATGTGAAGTAGTCCAGATGTCAGAAAGGTAGAATAGGCTATTAAAAGAGAGTTATGAAAATACCTGGGTCCAGAATTTAACAGGAAGTGGGAAACATGCTTCAATTCCATGTTAGAGATTCAAATAAAAGCCATCAAAGAGGTACCATATGTTACCACAAATAATGATGCCCATAGTGGTGGTCAAAAGAACACTAACCAGACACTTATAGAATGAAAATTTCACTAATGGCCCAAAGAGCTATAAGTTTGCCAAGAAAAGTGATTTTGTCTCTGGCCAATATACCTCAGTGGAATTTTTCCCAGCCACAGATAAGGTATTTTGAAGAATTAATCTTTTAACAAGAAAATTAATTGGCCCAGGAAAGTAGGAAAACTGTTTGGGATATCTTAAATACTGTCCATTAGAGCAAGGACAACCAGAAGAACTCTCTAATTCTGTTGGCACATGGTGTGCAAACTAAAAAAAAAAAAAATAATAATAATAATAAAATAAAATAAATAGATAAATAGATTAAATAAATAAATAAATAAATAAATAAATAACTTTGCCAAGGAAACTGAAATAGTGCTTGGAGGAACAATATGTACAACTGAGACTAGACTACTTTCACATGGTGAAGATTAACAAGCCAAGGAAAAATGGATGTTAAAATTGAACGGATGAAATTGACATTGACTTTTGGAATACTTTGGATACTACCTTGGAGAATGGATGTTTTACTAACAAGCTGTGATGCACTGGGAGATTCTCCATTATCTGTGATGAATGAGTCTCAGCAAAGAATGACTGCGTGGGCTCTATTCCTGTGTCTGTGGGTACTTAAGGCTGGTTGCTTTTCCTGTGGCTGCTTATGTAACAGGTGTTAATGTTGTGTACAGAAACATCTCCTGTGTCCTATAGTGACCCAGATACAAGTTAGTGATATTGGTACCCTAATTCCTTCCATCTTCATCACAAACAAACCACACACAGCATCAATAACCCGTGTGTTTTTTCTTGCTTTGTTTAAGATTATTTGACCATAGGTCTATTCTGTTCCTATGTGTCTGTTTTTGTGCCAGTACCGTGCTGTCTTGGTGATCACAGATTTGTAATATACCTTGAAATCAGGGAACATGATGCCCCCAGCTTTGTTTTTCTTTTTCAGCATTTCCTTGGCGAATCGGGGTCTTTTCTGATTCCATACAAATTTTAGGATTGTTCCAGCACTTTGAAAAATACCGTTGGTATTTAGATCAAGATGGTGTTGAAAGTATAGATTGCTTTGGGCAGCAAAGACATTTTAACAACGTTTATTCGGATCCATGAGCATGGAAAGTTTTTCCGTCTTTTTGTGTCTTCTTCAATTTCTTTCAGGAGTGTTGTGTAGTTCTTAGAGTATAGATCCTTTACCTTTTTGGTTAGGTTTACTCCAAGGTATCTTATGTTTTTTTCGTGTTATTGTAAAAATATACAATGGAAAAAAGACAGTCTCTTCAATAAATGGTGCTGGGAAAATTGGACAGCTATATACAGAAGAATGAAACTCAACCATTCTCTTACACCATAAACAAAGATAAACTCTAAATGGATGAAAGACATCAATGTGAGACAGGAATCCATCCAAGTCCTAAGGAGAACATAGGCAGTAATCTCTTCGACATTGGCCACAACAACTTCTTTCAAGACACGTCTTCAAAGGCAAGGGAAACAAAAGCGAAAACGAACTTGGGACTTCATCAAGATAAAAAGCTTCCTCACAGCAAAGGAAACAGTCAACAAAACAAAGAGGCAACCCACGGAATGGGAGAAGATATTTGCAAATGACATGACAGATTAAGGGCTGGTATCCAGGATCTATAAAGAGCTTCTCACACTCAACACCCAAAAAACAAATAATCAAGTCAAAAAATGGGCAGAAAACATGAACAGATATTTCTCCAAAGAAGACATACTAATGGCTAACAGACACATGAAAAAAATATTCATCATCATTAGCCATCGGGGAAATTCAAATCAAAACCACATTGATTTTGTTGACTGTTTCTTTTGCTGTGCAAAAGCTTTTTATCTTGATGAAGCCCCAATAGTTCATTTTTGCCCTTGCTTCCCGTGCCCTTGGTGATGTTTCTAGGAAGAAGTTGCTGTGGCTGAGGTCGAAGAGGTTGCTGCCTGTGTTCTCCTTTAGGATTTTGATGGACTCCTGTCTCACATTTAGGTCTTTCAACTATTTTGAGTCTATTTTTGTGTGTGGTGTAAGGAAATGGTCCAGTTTCATTCTTCTGCATGTGGCTGTCCAATTTTCCCAACACCATTTGTTGAAGAGACTGTCTTTTTTCCATTGGACATTCTTTCCAGCTTTGTTGAAGATTAGTTGACCATAGAGTTGAGGGTCCATTTCTGGGCTCTCGATTCTGTTCCATTGATCTATGTGTCTGTTTTTGCGCCAGTACCATACTGTCCTGATGATTATAGCTTTGTAATAGAGCTGGAAGCCCGGCATTGTGATGCCACCAGCTTTGCTTTTCTTTTTCAACATTCCTCTGGCTATTTGGGGTCTTTTCTGGTTCCATACAAATTTTAGGATTATTTGTTCCATTTCTTCAAAAAAAGTGGATGGTATTTTGATAGGGATATCAGATAAAGGGCGAGTATCCAAAATTTATAAAGAACTTATCAGACTCAACACCCAAAGAACAAATATTCCAATCAAGAAATGGGCAGAAGACATGAACATTTTTCCAAAGAAGACATTCAAATGGCCAGCAGACACATGAAAAAGTGCTCAACATCGCTCAGCATCAGGGAAATCCAAATCAAAACCTTAATGAGATACCACCTCACACCCGTCAGAATGGCTAAAATTAACAAGTCAGGAAATGACAGATGTTGGCAGGATGCAGAGAAAGGGGAACCCTCTTACACTGTTGGTGGGAATGCAAGCTAGTGCAGCCACTCTGGAAAACAGTATGGAGGTGCCTCAAAAAGTTGAAAATAGAGCTACCCTAAGACACAGCAATTGCACTACTGGGTATTTACCCCAAAGATACAAATGTAGTGATCCGAAGGGGTACATGCACCCCGATGTTTATAGCAGTAATGTCCACAGCCAAACTATTGAAAGAGCCAAGATGTCTGTCAACAGATGAATGGATAAAGAAGATGTGGTGTGTGTGTATATATATATATATATATATATATATATAAAATGGAATATTATGCAGCCATCAAAAGGAATGAAATCTTGCCATTTGCAATGACGTGGATGGAACTGGAGGGTATTATGCTGAGTGAAATAAGTCAATAAGAGAAGGCATGTATCATATGACCTCACTGATATGAGGAATTCTTAATCTCAGGAAACAAACTGAGTGTTGCTGGAGTGGTGGGGGTGGGAGGGATGGGGTGGCTGGGTGATAGACATTGGGGAGGGTATGTGCTATGGTGAGCGCTGTGAATTTTGTAAGACTGATGAATCACAGACCTGTACCTCTGAAACAAATAATACATTATATGTTAAAAAAAAAAAAAAGAAGATAGCAGGAAGGGAAGAATGAAGGGGGAGAAATCGGAGGGGGAGACGAACCATGAGAGACTATGGACTCTGAGAAACAAACTGAGGGTTCTAGAGGGGAGGCGGGTGGGGGGTTGGGTTAGCCTGGTGATGGGTATTAAAGGGGCACGTTCTGCATGGAGCACTGAGTGTTATATGCAAACAATGAATCATGGAACACTACATCAAAAACTAGTGATGTGATGTATGGTGATTAACATAACATAATAATAAAAAACACCCCACATTGAGATACCACCTTACACCAGTTAAAATGGCAAAAATTGACAAGGCAAGAAATAACAAATGTTGGAGAGGTTGTGGAGAAAGGGGAGCCCTCTTACCCTCTTGGTGGGAATGCAAGTTGGTACAGCCACTTTGGAAAACAGTGTGGAGGTTCCTCAAAAAATTAAAAATAGAGCTACCCTATGACCCAGCAATTGCACTCCTGGGTATTTACCCCAAAGATACAGATGTAGGGAAAAGAAGGGCCATACACATCCAAATGTTCGTAACAGCGATGTCCACAATAGCTAAGCTGTGGAAAGAGCCGAGATGTCCTTCAATAGACGAATGGATAAAGAAGATGTGGTCCATGTATACAATGGAATATTACTCAGGCATCAGAAAGGATGTATACCCAACTTTTACATCGACCTGGATGGGACTGGAGGAGATTACGCTCAGTGAAATAAGTCAAGCAGAGAAAGTCAATTATCATATGGTTTCACTTATTTGTGGAACATAAGGAATACCATGGAGGACATTAGGAGAAGGAAGGGAAAAATGAAGGGGGAGAAATTGGAGGGGGAGACGAACCATGAGAGACTGTGGACTCCAAGAAACAAACTGAGGGTTTTAGAAGGGTAGGGGGTGGGGGGTGGGGGGCAGGGGGATGGGTTAGCCCAGTGATGGGTATTAAGGAGGGCACGTACTGCATGGAGCACTGGGTGTTATATGCAAACAGTGAATCATGGAACACTACATCAAAAACTAATGATGTACTGTATGGTGACTAACATAACATAATAAAAAATAATAATAAAAAATAACCCAGGTGTTTTACAGACATGAGAGCTAGTTTTGTTGTCTGTTTATTTTGTCAAAACAAAATCCAGTATGTTAGAGAAGGACAAAAGAGCTTGTGATCTGAAAGGTGTCCAAGACACCCTATGAATTAGTTCTTATGAAAAACAAGTTTCATCTAATAACACAGTGTAATCATTTGGTACTTTTCAGATAGGAAGCAAAATATCATTTTCTTCTGCTATTAATTTGGCCGCCAAATTTCATACATTTTGTAATCGTAAGTTTTGCTCTGTTTGAGATGTTAGCTGTGTTTCAAGATGATCAAACCATCAAGACGTCACTTTTGTATTATAAATGGAATAACCAGGACTATTAACAAATCAAAAGTAAAAATTCCCTCATGATTTAAGAGAAATGCTAAAGAAAATTCAGCAGCTCCATTACTGTTTTTGAAGCTACCTTTATTATGTAAATGGACAGTAAGATAGAAACCACCCTATGTTCATATTAAGGGGATTTCAGAAGCAGGTATGTTAAAATTCCACCCCATTTTGGTAAAAATGTAATATTATGTACTCATGTTTATTTATTCATTTTTATTGATCTAACAAACAATCCCTTCTGAACTAGCCAGGGACCCTTCTAGGCACTAGGAACAATGCAAAGCAGAGGAAGACAAGAGTCCCTGACCTCATGGAAGTTACTTTCTCATAAGTAAGAAAGATAGACAATACATATGTATACAATCATGTGAAATGCATGGTCCCTAAGTGTTAAGTGCTAGAGATGATGGATTGGGGATGGGAATTTGAGATATAGTGGTCCCAAAAGGCTCCTTGGGGAGAAAATTGAGCTCAGATTTGAAGACAATAAAGTTGTTTTTTTTTTTAAATAGCAGAATCAGATGCAGAAACATGTCATCTAGATACTCCTAATCAGTAAATGGATCATAGGCATTTGATCTAAGCATTTATAATGGGAACAAATAAAATTCTTCTAGGAAGTTTCAAAGGTGATGCCTATGATGGTAATTGGCTAGCTGGCAATCAGTGGGTTAGAATCACTGAAAGACCATAGTCCCTCATAACCCCATTACCCACTTTGATACAGACAACTATAATGAGAAAAAATTAAGACAAATGTAAAACACTGCCATTTTGGTGTCACTCAACATGGATATGAAAGAGGTTCTGGAATGTAGAAGGAAGTGTTAAAACATAAGCATACCCATTTATTCACCAGACAAAAATTTTACTGGACTATGTCAAGAATATATGACCTTGAGGACTGACAAGCATAAAGGCCACATTCTGCATTAAAACATGTATGTGGGTAGGATTGCTTCAGCTAAGATTCGCAGAGTTATATAATTTTAGTGCAGGAACAAGGTCTTGACTCACATCTCTGAGTCTCTTAGCAATCCAAGACTTAATCAGACATCTAATCCACATTTTATAGGTGTTGTTTAATGGCATCATGATATGTGCACAGTGGAGTGGACTGTGATGTGGTTGGGATCCCCTGGAATCCCAGTCCCCTGTGAAGTTCCATCCTTGTTATGCAGGGCACCAGTAGTAGAGATTCACTGACTTGTAGAGAATCTATAATAATTTTCTTATACTTAGATCCTGCCTGTCATACCACAGTCTGTTTCAAGTGTTAACGTTGGCTTGAGAGGGACATCATATTATTTAGATTTTCAACAACAACAGCACAATGACAAGAGTTAAAAAAAAGAGAAATTGCCAATTTTAGGGCGATTTTATAACAGATCATCCTTTATGGGGGTGATTTCTTGGCAGGTGTGCTGTATCACTGGTGCTCATTCTTTAATGAATATTGGTTTCTAAATTATTTTTGAGGCCATACAGAAGAGCATGAGTTGGTCAGTCCAGATGTTCAGGGAAGATGCTGTGGGTGATAGAACAAGTTGGAACTGAACACTAGAATTAGACTATTATAAATATGTGGGAATCTATCCGATATCCAATAAGTGATATAATTGAAAGGTTGAAGACACAGCATGGTGATACCATGGCAGAAAGGGGGCATTAAATGAGCTGAGAACATTCTTACACTGGGCAATATGGGATTTGGTAAGAAAAGTATCTGGAGAATACAGATATTAGGGGGATTTCAATAACAACATGAGACAAGAGAAGTGATCAAACATAATTGTTTTCTCAGAGACTTATCACCAAACAGACCCAGTGAGGATTTTAAGTGAGACAGAGTTGACTGGGGATGTGCAGTCAGACATCAGTAAACTGCTAAGTTTGGAGCTAATTAAAAAAAAAAAATGAACTGGACAGTTTTCCTGCCTTTCTTATAGGTGTTATGTTTCAGGGTAACTGAGTAGCCCTTGTCAAGAGGGAAAGCTCTACTGTATAGAAGTCTAGTTAGAAACATAGAATGAATAACTGAATTAAAAAACCAAAATATATTTTGTGGTTACCAACATACAATACTAAAATTATTTTGCGAATGGACAGTTATGTGATACAGAAATAAAATCCAAACTGATCATATTCTGGTTGAAGAGGGAAACATCATGTGACCATAGAAGAATCAGACTGCCATTATCTTTATCCAGCAATCAGTCTTAGCTTTGGTACTAGTGGGATGATTATATATTTATTCCAGGTGTCATACAGCATGAAATATGAAACATCACCCCTTCATGTGTTTGTATTAAAGATATTTATCATCCATCTAAGTAAGTTTCTATATTTTTTTATCATTTTTAGGAATTATAGAGGATACAGAGCAAGATCCCAATATCCCCACTTTCCTGGTATTCATATCTTATTTCATATCCCCTTGAGCGTGACCTGGACTTAGTGACTCGCTTCTAATGAATGGAAGTCAACAAAGGTGATGGACTGTCACTTCTGAGGTGAGGCTGCAGAACGATATAGCTTCCTCATTGCTTGCCCTCTGTTTTTTGCTCTTCCACTCTCTCTGATGGAAACAGCTGCTGTGTGGTGAGCTGCCCCAGAAAGAAGCCTACACGAGGAATTGAGGGTGCTCTCCTGCCAATAGTCACCCAGGACCTGAACCCAACATGGGAGTGAAACTTGGAAGAGGTTCTTCCCCCAGGCAAGCCTTGACATGACTGAAGTCCTAGCTGATAATTTGACTGATTACTCTGATAACTCTGAGTCACAGGCAAAACAACTGTGGGGTAATAAATGTTTCTTGTTTCAGATGCTAAGTTTTGGGATAATTTGTTATGCAGCAATAGAGAACTGTCACATAATGCAAATAACACCATGAGGAAGCATTTAGGCCAGTTTGGAAGGTGGGACATTATACAAAACACTTACCATGCATTCTTCATCAAAGCAGACTTTCACAACCACAGGGACTGTTGAACATTGGAAGACATAATTTTCATCTGTATCTTGATTTGCACAGAATAGAGACAAAAGGCATTCCTGGGACAGTTAGAAAAATATGACTCTTGATTAGGTATTGAAATATATTGAGGAATTATTAATTATGTTAGGATACTATTATTTTGGCTCTATAAGAAGATATTATCTTATCTGAAATATGTATAAATATTTAAAGGTGAAATATTTCTGTATACGACTTTATACTTCTGTATAAAGGGTGGAATGTATGTGGGTGTGTTTCAGTTAACCTGAGTCTCCTTCTTGGAGGTGGTCAGTTAGCATTTAGAGTATCCTAATCATGAATCTTTATTTCTGTGGGGGCCACAAATATTGTTATAGAAATCTACAGAAGAAGGCTTATATTTAACTAACGGGTTCTTAACAATAATTTTATTCATGAAGTCGATGTGATGTGAGAGACAGGGCTTTGACTAGGAAAATGGTTGCAGTTTACCATCTTTGCATGAAGATGAAGTGGGTATGCAGGTGGCCCAGCTGCAACGTACCTTCAGAGCAGCACTGGGATCCAGATCGCTATGGTTCCAATGGCCTCCTGTTGAGCCAGGCCCAACAGCAGAAAGGCTATTGACTATTTTTCTTGTGGACACATCATAGCAACTGTCTTGGAGTGAAATTTTCATTCCAGGTACTTGCTTATCACAGTATCTGAAGCCAGAGAATGGGAATTTCTCAAACTTATAATGAAGAGTCTTTCTGACCGTTTGCGGGCCTGTTTTCTAATAAATGTTATTTGGCAGAATTCGGTTGAAAAAAATTTTTTTTTATTGTAATATACCACCTGGTAGCCAGGTTCTGGAAGAGGAGATGTATGGTTCTCACCTTGCTGGAATTGCTGGAAGATAACAATTGTGAAAAGCTGTGTTACTATCTATCTACTCAATACTGGGCTTTCTCTTCCGCTGGGAAAAGTACACTTGCCGAGCCTGCAGAACTTGGGCAGGGCTACATCAATTGCTACAGCAAATGAAACGAGTTGGAATTGACATGTCACTTGCATGCAGAAGCTTTCGGAGCCAGAGTGCTATTCACATGACATGATTTTTCTCCCTCCTCTTCAAGCTTGGAAGCATGTGATAAAGGTGATCTTTCCATCTGCCTTGGTTCAGTACCTGGCATTTGGTACTCAACAAACATGTGACAAATGAATTTATAAACGCATGGACTTAGTTAACTTCAACTATGTTCCCACTAACAGGTTATGTTTTAGGCTGCCCTATCAGAAAGAATAATTAACACTTTAAAATTTGACAAAATGATATGGCACTATCTAGGAAGGGAAGCACAGCACAGAAAGCCTGAGTGTTCAGTTCTAGCATTTTTCTAGGAAGAACTAAAGGACAATTTTAAGCTGTCCCACATGATTGTGAGTTATCGTTAAAGAGATATGAAATGTTACCACTTTCTCTTATAGTTCCTGGAAAACAATTTCTGGAAGTAATAGTTTTTGTTTGTAGTCATCCTGGAGTTTCTGTTCATGGCCTGTTTACTGCTCCTTAAACTTCTGGTAAGAGGACTAGTTCCCCAACCTTTGTTCCAAGGCCCTTTTTGCGAGTTACACAAAACCCACCGAGACGCTCTGGAATAAACCCAGCAGTAAACTGACCTGTGATGCAGCCTCCCCTGGTGGTCACCTGGAGGACAGCAGATCCCGCTGACCTGGAGCAGAAATGGGAAGTTTTATTCCTGCCTTGCTGACTCCTGTGAGTGCACACAGCAGGCTCTGACCACCTTCTGCTCCCTCTTTAGCTGACAGTAGAATGAAAGCAGGCCAATTGCATGATCACTTGGAATTTATTTTCTCCTTTACATTCCAAACACATTACTAGCCTGTGGCAGAAAAGGGTAGCTATCCAATAAAAATTTATGCTCCCTTATACCACGTAGAGTTGCTGCCAGAGAGACAGTGTATTTTCCAGCCCGCTGTTCAGTCAAGGTGGGGCCATATGATTGGTTCATGTCAGTGGAAGATGAGTGAAAGTGATGTGTGTCCCTTCTGGGCTGAGGAGGATATCAAGGAGTCAGTTGATGATTTGCAGATACCAGGATGTTTGGGAAGCCACGTGTTTGAGATGACAGCATCTTCCGCAGGAGTAAACAAAGCCAATGCTACCCTTACCAATGATGAGTATTCATGTTCGCTTGTGACAGCAGAAATAAACTATCATGCCGACTAACTGGGGTTGGGGGGTTGTCTGTACTAGCAACTGTTCCCTTAACTTTAATACAGCCCACCCTACTACTTATGTCACCAGTTCAATCTCAAGGAGTCCTTTAAACCAGGGATTTGATTATTCATAAAGCCAGCCTTTATTTGACTAGTGGACAAAACATTTTGTTGGAGTCATTTGGACCAGTATTTGAATTTGACATTTCCTAATTCTTTTTTTTTTTTAAGATTTTATTTATTTATTTCACAGAGGGACAGCAAGAGAAGGAACACAAGCAGGGGGAGTAGGAGAGGGAGAACCAGTCTTCTCACTGAGCAGGGAGCCCGATGCAGGGCTGGATCCCAGGACCTTGGATCATGACCTGGTCTGAAGGCAGATGCTTAAAGACTGAGTCACCCAGGCACCCTGACATTTCCTAATTCTTTATTCTGAAACTGTGCTACTTAGGGTAGGTAACTCCAGCTTCTGTGATAAATAACCCCAAATTTCAGTGATTTAACTCCAAACAAAAGAAGAGAGGGGAATTTTCTCAGAAAGGAAAGCTAAGTTTAAGCTAAAGCCATTAATTTTAATTTTCCCTAAATTTTTACAAATGATAAAAAATAATTTTTTAAAAAAAACTTCTTAATATTCTAATCTTATTAAATTAATACTATTCCAAACTACATAATAGAATGGCATCAGATTGCCCCTATGGATCTTGGCCTGACTGTTTTTGCTTAGAACTTTTTGGCAAAGGCTGTTGGCAGTTACTATTATCTTGGGCAACTGAAACATAGTTTTATTTGTTTCCTTGTTTGTTTGTTTGGTTGGTTGGTTATTTATTGACTTCTACCTGTTTCAGAGAGGGCACTTCAAAATCTTTTCTATCAATGTGCAAAAAGGAACAGAAAGGAGGTAGAAGTTCTGGAATGTTTCTTATATTTACATGTGAGACAAACAAGGCATAAAAAGACACCTACCAAACATGGTCAGGACTTCTGTTGGTACTTCCAGGACAGGACAAACCCCAAAAGCAGATATCCAAAAATTACACTGGCAACTTAAGCCTATTTTACCAATGGCTTTATCTCCAGTTCTTTCTCCAGAGCCCATGCCCTTGACTGCCAATATGGATGAAAATTAGCTTATCTGGGCAAGAAAGGTATAGGGCAGTTAGTTAGGAATTTATCTTTCACCCACTCTGCCATCTGCAGCTCCATTCTTGGTGTCAAACCTAGTTAAACTCAGATGGGTTTGAACCCTAAGCTTCAAACATTCCCTCAACCCTGTTTCAAAAATAGCAGATATAGAATGAATGACAAGTCCCTTCTAATCTCAAAAACTCTGTCTTTAAAATTTATAGCATGAAAATACATAAATAACTCTGTTCCTTCTTGGAACAGTTTACACAATATTTCAGATATTGTCTGCTCCAGGTAGGGTCATGGAATCTCCAAAACTGAGCTCATCAGCTCTTGAAGAGATGGTGGGTTTTGAAGGTGTTCACACTTCAGAGTTTTGTTGTTGTTGTTATAAAAACCATGACAATTGAAAAGGCAAAGTGGAAACAGAATACTGTCGTTCTTCCCTCACCACCACTCCTGAAAAATAAAAGAAGTCAAAGGAGAACTTCCTATTTTAACCTTGCATTTTGGAAATACTGATTATAAAAATTAGACACAATCTAACAGTTGGTGCTAGATAGGTTTAAATCACACAAAAATCAACTGAGTAAATTTAAGATCTAGTTGGCTTTATTAAATGATTCATGAATCTAGCAGCTTCTCACCTAGCAAATAGAAAGGAACTGCACAGAGCTGTGGAAAAGGAAAGGGTTTTAGAAGCAGAGAGGGAGTGAAAAAAAAAAAAAAAGAAAATTATTAGCAAAGAATGCATTGTTTTAGGCAAGGTCACCCTTCCAAGGGGAATGGAAGAGGTCTATCAGTAAATTTCCTAGTGCTGACCAGGAAATGCCATGTTGACTGGTTAAAGGTTAAATTCCTTGGTGGTGGTTGGGGGCAAAGGTGGTTGAAGCTGAAGTTAGGTTAGGTATTAAATCTTGGTTTGCTGATGTGGGACCTTAGCATTAGTGACTCCATTTTAGGTCTATGGTCTTTTTATTTTTAATGGTAGTGTGTCATTTCACAAATTACAATATGCTGCACATGTTACTTCTTTTATATTCCAACAACTGACTATTCTTCATTCATTTTAAGGTAAAAAAAAAAACCCTGCTCACCCTTGTCTATAGTCACATTTAACTCCTTTGTTAGTCATGCAAAAAAATTAAGCATTATGGTATAAGAAACAATACATTGTTCTTAAAAGGGTAGATTTTCGTGGACTTATAACTTTTAATTCTTTTTAAAGCCTACCATGATAAGCATAATCATCCAGTTTAAGAAAGTGAGGAAAATCTCCTTTAATGATGAAGTAACCCTTGGGAATTTGTGAGGTATGTTAAACTAGAAACACACAAAATTTTTCAAAGAACTAGATGGGAATGGATAGAGAAGTTTTTTATTCTATGAAAAATATATAACTGGCTCAAGTTCGTCAGATATATAGAGAATCTTCTGACTTTAGAGCCTTTAGAGAAAATTGATAATTCATTGAGAATTCTTAAAAAATAATATAAAGTTAAAAAAAAGAAAGAAAAAAAGCACAGCAAGTCTCTTAGACAAAGTATGTATGTTCTTACTATTCTTTTTTTTTTTTTTAATATATGTGCTGCTGAAGCGAGCACTGTTCTTACTATACTTGAAGGTACAAGTAAATAATTAAAATTAGGCATAACCTGGTGGGTCTTACTTTGGAGTATTCAAGTCTAAGATAATAAAGACACAGACCAGAGTTATTCTAACTATGACATTCATTCTATTTGTCAAGTTTCCTTCTTAAACTGAATTCTCCCTCCATTGTAGCACATGAAGCAGCCCATTTTCCGTGTAGGATTTCCAATATACAGATCCAAGTGACCTTTGAACTAGGTCCTTCCAAACTGCTATCACATGAGCAGTAACTTAGAGATCTGACTCGTTACTTCCATTCTGAAATCCCTACTGACACGAATGTCTTGTTATTAGGCTGCTAGTAAAAAATGATAAGGACTGAATATAGACTGCTAGTGACAAAGACCTACTGCAGGCTAGCTGGAATTTATGGTTTCAAGTTCCCAGGAAGAGCAAGATGTGGAATTAACTTCCAATAAAGCTGGATCCATGAGCTTACGGGTTCCCTCAGGGCAGCCCCTTTGCTCTTCTTTGCTCTGGGAGGGTGGGTTGGAAAGCTTTCTCCATGATGTACCAAAGTAGCTGTGGAAACTTCAGGCTTAATGGCCCCTGGGACCCAGGAGAGAGAGCCTCTTTACTGATTATTCCCACAATAGACTTAGGAATTGGCTCACTGGCTAGTCTTGCTTCAGACTTCCAGTTATGGATCCCAGGAGATGATGTTGTCCTTAGCTGACCACAGGATTACTGAGGAGACATGGTGCCCCTAAAAGAAGAGAGGTTGAGTTACCATCCAGTGGAACGGCAACAATGCATCCAATAAACAACTCCTAAGTGCTAACCAGAGTCAGGATCTGTGATAGACTCTTTATCTGTATTATTGGACCTGGTCCTCAGCATCTCATACATGGTTGATATTACTATTGTTGCTATTGTTATACTGATTTTACAATTGAGAAACCTGAAGTAAGTGGAATTAAGAAACATTTCCAAGTTACTTGTAAGTAGCAGAATTGGAATTAAACTTTCCATCTCTTTGTCTCCAAGCCCAGTATGGAAGCATTGTTCTGTACAAAGTAGGTTAATCTTTTAGGTTCAAAGTGTATTGGGAATTGTTTTTGTTTGTTTGTTGTTTGTTCTTCACTTTCTTCTGTAGGAGAATTACTTCCAAGGACCTTTCATCTCCTTTCTGCTCTTTCTCTCCACCCTTCCAAAAATGATTTTCAAAGAGAATGAGAGAGGAAAAGTATAAATTGCATTTGATTATGATGAAATTTCTTTTCCATTTACTCAGTTTGATTTCTGGGGTAATGCCATATCAATCGCTTGCATTTTATTTTCAAGTAAGGGAAAACGAGTTTGTAAGTATAAGTTTGTATTAAACTAAGGACCTGGAAAAGGGCTTGTCCCAGACTGTTGGTGAATTTCTTCTACCAAGGTTTTCCTCACTTTGACGAGAAGAATATATGTAAATGCAACTCCATGAGTCTCTGCAATTAAGTAGCTGTCTTAATGCCTGCACAATGCTGCATAGTCTGTAACTGAAAACTACTTATATAAAATACGGAGAAAAAATTTAAAGGTTCATTGAACAGAATTCCTCATGACATGAAATTATAATTATAAATAAATGGAATTAAAACATTAAAATGTATTTTCCCCTGAGAAAGGAGACCTGAAAAATGAGAGTTTTACATATCAGTGGGTTTTGTTAGAAAATTTGAATTGCTGGAATGACATTCAGCTTTTTCTCCCCCCAAATATGAAATGAAAACTGATATATTGAAATTTCTCTATTACTCTAGCCACTGACCTGTCAAAAATGTTATGGTTTGGTTTACCTTGGAAATTGGCATTAATAGGAAAATGACATGAAACCTGCTGCCCAAATGCTACTATTTCCAGAATTGTAAAAGTTGCATAGGCGTTTATTTCAATTTCTCATTTAGAGTGGCATGGAGGAGTGGACTGAAATCAAATGCAGCCTCTGAAATGGAAATGCACTCACACTGATTGGTTCTGTGAGAGATGTGTGAATACAAGGGTTCCCATTTCAAGCCTAAATTATTTCCATTGCTTAATTCTGGCTTGTGCTTCAAGTCTGATTGGAGATATACTCTTAATAAAGAAGTACTCAAGTGATCTTCAGACTTTCTCAAATAAGCATCACAATAAAACTCATAATTGCACAATTATTACATCTTCTACTTTCCTAGCCCTTAAGCAGCCCCATACTCAATTAATAAAGGCCAGTGGACAGCCGAAAAGCAATAGCATTTTTCTTATGGAGGGTTTTGGCAAATGAAAGAACATAGATGAAGAAGAAGGAAGAGAAAGAGAGACAGAGAGAGAGAAAGAAAGAAAGAAAGAAAGAAGTAAGATCAAAAGAGAAGAGTAAGAAAAAAGGTCAGTTTCCATTTTACAGATAAACAGAGTATCTTCCATTTTATGAAAGACTCTTGTGTATTTTATCTCAATTTTTACATTAATTCTCCCAATATCCTCATGAAGTTGACAATAACATTAATATCTGTAGAGGGTTCTTTTTTTTACAACAATAAAATAATATGATGTACATTGTTGATGTTTTTTTTTAATGAGAGAGAGAGAGCACGTGCACAAGGGGGAGGGGCAGAGGGAGAAAGAGAGAGAGAATCTTAAGCAGGTTCCATACCCAGCATGGAGCCCGTCTCCAGGTTTGATTCCACGACCTGAGATCATAACCTGAGCTGAAATCAAGAGTCAGGTGCTCAAAGGACTGAGCCACTCAGGTGTCCCAGTGTACACTGGCTTTTCAATGAGTTTTAATGAGTAGTAGTAAGAAGCCAATTTTTCAGGAAAGGAAACAGATCTTCAGAAGAAACAAGACTTACGTAAGGTTGTGCAGTGGGGAAAAAACAGAGATGGGACTTGAATGAAGGTCTTCTGATTCCTTGTGTCCTGGGGGATGAGAAGCTGCTTCTGTGTTACATGCGAATCATGCCTTACGGTGTGTAAAATGCTCCTTTGGGCAGTGTCCTGTTTGAGCCTAACACCAACCTGGTGATTTTCACATCTTCAGCTCTTCCTGAAATACTGCCCCTTAGTCCTCGATTCTAAACGTCCATGCCACCACACAGGTTATATTATCAGTATCCTAGATACTTATTCAGATTCGTCCTTGCCCAGCCTGGCTCCTCTGGCTTTGTCATGTCCCTTCTAGGAGGCTGCATGCTTGCGGATATCCAAAGTCTATCTTACATATTTTTGTATGTGTGCTTTAGTCCACATGCCAACAATACATGCTATTTTCCTGAAATCAAACAACTATGTCTCAGGACATAAGTTTTTACATATTTTCAAAGAAAGAAAAATTCCAAAGGTTTTCCCACTATTACTTCAAATGTACAAGTAGTGTTTGTAACTCCATGTCCTAATTATTTTAAAAGCAATGAAAACAATGAATCATGGAACACTACCTCAAAAACTAATGATGTACTGGATGGTGACTAACATAACATAATAAAATAAAATAAAATAAAAAAATAAAATAAAGGCAATAACTGAAAATACCTACCTACCTAAAGGGTAGTCCAGGCTAATGAAAACACAGCATAAATGTCTAACAGAAATAAAGACTGTTCTAAAATGCAAACAATGTGTTTCCAGCACAATTTAACCAGAATGTAAGTTGTATTAGTATTTGCAGTGAAAAGCTGGATTTTATTATCTCTTTGTTGGCAGTGCTCAATCTCTAGGAGCATAGGTGCATATACCTATCCACATGTTTAAACAGCATCTTAAAATTTTTTTAATTAAAAAAATAACATCTTATGTGGATTTCTTTAATCCACTCTGTTCACACCCCAGAGCAAGCACAGGCTGCTGCTGACGTTCATCAGACTCTACTCAGGAGACAGACTCACTCAAGTGGCACCCCTTTTTGAAGGCTCCCTGTCTATGCCCCACTTTCTCTTGAATCTGGGTTTCTTCTTTATCACATTAAGGGTACGTTCGTGGAGGGCAACGCTCTGTCATTTCTCACTTCCACGTCTACATTGTTTCTTTCTAAACATTGCCTTCAGTCATGCCTCTACCAATAACAACCAGACAATATCTCATGGGCATAGAAAAGAACAAAGGGTTTATACATCTTTGTGACCTTAATGAACAACACAAATTCAGAGTAAATTGTAAGATACTCTCATTGAGATAGATCCAACTCTGGGCTGTGAAGTAATATCAAAGACTCTCTGAGTTAAAGACAGTCTATACATATGCATGTAAGTAGCTATGTGTGTGGGTGTGCATGCGTGTGTAGGCATATGTGTGTGCATCTATGCACCTATATATGTATTTAAATTTTCAGGACCGATAAAACCAAGCAATAGCCTGATCTTCCATGATGTAACAAAATTGATATTAGATGGATCAATGTGTTAGTGAAAAGAAAAATAAAACTAAAACTCTGAACAACAGCTACAAGGACACAGACAAACATTTTATCTGATTTAGGATCAAAGAAACACCCCAAAACAATAGATGAAATCACACATGGCCTATTTGTTGATATTTTTTTTTAGCACATAAAGGATATTATAAACAAATATCAGTTGGAAACTTAGACAATGATTTGGGCTAAAAAAATAAGTCTAAAATGAATAAATGAGCACATTTTTACAAGAAGGGCCATCACAGTAGGCAGGATTGAGGCACAGAAGATGGATGACCATGATCATCCTAGGAAGAGAGCAGTGGATTCTGTTCCCAAAATAAAACAGGAATGATACATATTAACTATCTTCTATTTTTAAAGTCCATTTGCAATCATCTGACAGGTATTACTTTCATTTGCAGATGATGAAAACTAAGGGTCAGAGATGCCAGCTAGTTTTCCTGAGTAGGAGACCCTAAAGCCTCATTCTTTCCTGGCCCTGCCTGTGCATCCATCACTGCCTCAGTTGTGCTGGTGGTGTTTTATTTGTAATAAATTTAACCATGCTCCAGCAAACATTTTATTGCTTTTAGAAAGTTGTGTCTCAAAGAACTCTTTCAGTTATTTTTTGTAGATGGAAGTATAGGCAGAATAGACCCCCACCGCTATTTTCTGTCAACCTCTTGGTTCCCTTTAGTGAACAAATCAGTTCAACGACATGGCTGACAGAATGGAGCTCGCACTAGGTTCATTCCTGTCTGGAAGTGTGAGTGGCACAGATGCACATATTGATTTATTTTTAACAGTACAGATTTGGGAGCCGTAGAATGAATCGTCATAGCAGTCTCCCCTCTATGTCTGCTCACCTCATCACCGCTGACCCATTCCTCAAAACCTACACCCAGGGCAAAACCCAGGCTTTCTGCTCCTTCTAGGAAGTGTGGTAACAAGGTTACAAAAGCCCCTGGCCTTAGAGATGAGAAACTCGAGGTTTTGTATAGCTAGAAGATTCTCATTTTACAGATGAGGATCTGAGGCCATGATTGGGAGTAAACTGCAGGAATTGGATTCATTTGAAGGTGGGAACACGCTATGCAGCAAGTGTCTGGGGGAGCCACACCTCTGACTTCTAGACACTCTTCTGGGTGCCTCAGAATCTCCTGGGGAGATTGAAAAAGGCAGATTTCTGTGAGTTTAACTCCTAGAGAGTTTAAGTCCATGGGTCTGGGGTGGCATCTTGGGATCTGTTTTGAAAGTACACTAAACACAACCCAAACAACTCTCCAGATGATTCTGATTGTTCCCACATGGTGAACTGCATTCTCCAGGCAACATAACTCATTAGCTTAAAAATCGTGACCAGAACCAGCATTTTCCCACTGGGCCCTTACCTTGGAGTCCTCCAGTAAGGAAATGATGCACTGGACTCTGGTCCAGAAGAGGCAGTCCAAGAAGCAAGAAACGGGTCTACATCAGGGGTAGAGATTTAGATGAAGAGAGCTAGGAGCCACCTGCTGGCTGGGTGGCTTTGCGTGCCCCAAAACTTTGTACCCTGGTCTCCTCATCTGTAATACACGGCCGGCAATAATAGTACCTAAATCAGATTATTGTTATAGGTTTAACTTTTTTTTTTTTTTATAAACTCTAACACTACTCAGCATATTCTAAATACTACAGGAAAACATTGTTCTCTGTATCGGACACCAAGAATGTGTAGTGGCTAAGGGCTTCCATTTTTCTCAAAAGGAGTAGGACTTTCCTTTCTACCTCTGTCTATGGATCTTGGTCCAGACAGGTTTGTGACCTGGTTGGTCTCATTTCCATTAAACAGATGGAACACAGAGGTACAGCAAATACTCCCTTCATCCAATCACATTGCATCAATCAAACCAAGGCCACACCAGTGCCCAGATGTCCCCACTCACCAGTTGGAGACTTTCTGCTGTCTTATTAAGGCCAGCTTCACCATACACTGGGAGTCTGAATCAACCGCACGCAAACACATCTGAAGTTTTGAACGCAGGAGGTCCTTAATACCCTTGTCCCGATTTAATAAGACATTAAGGCTCACAGAGGATTTGGCTGCATTTTTTTAAGAGCCCCAAATGTTTTCTCATTGATTCTCCATCGGTGACACACATAAAGCCTCCAAAACCTGAGCTGGTAGGCTAAGCCCACCCTGTGGGCAGACGGCTGTGTGCATCTTGTGTTGTACTTCAATGCTCTGTGAGGGTTGTTCAAATGCAATCTGCTCCTCCAGATTCAATGAGAAGAAATTAAAACTCAAAAATAAAATCAATACTTATCTCTTTGTGCCTACTCAGTGACTGCAGACTCTGGCTTTCATGGGTAATAGATTTAGGCACCACTGCTACAAAATGCCGAAAGTTATGGACTTCTCCATAGTCATTAATTAATAGTGTGCACACACACAAAAATAACCAGGTGGAACACTTAGAAGTAAAATTATTGCCAAAGCACTGACTACATGGTTTTTAAGTAGTCAGTCAGGTGGATAAAATGAATAATTGAATATGCTTTACAAGCAGGCAGTAAGGACAAGCAGTCCAACAGGTTTTTCATTCTCTCTGAAGAACACATATCTTATAGGGGGGGTCTGGATTGATTTCACTCTTCTTTATTAGCCAAGGCCTTTCTGGAGTTGAGTTTTCTCGGCAAGGGTTCAGAAGAGCCCCCGCATCATTGAGCACAATCTCATGAAGGATGTTTTGGGGAGTCCTTTGGAATAAGTAGCTGAGAACTTCATTTTGGTCTGGGAACCTGCATAAAAGAACAAAATAATATGGGTTTAGCCATAATGGACATTACAATGTATCTCGGCCCTCTTTCTGCATATTGTCAAATAATTTCCATGGAGAAATTTTCTTAAAAAAATGCCTGTCTTGTTGGGAGTATCTATCATCAGTTGGACCCTTGTTGATTTCTGAGTATAATTCTTGAGAATATTTTGCTCCATGTCTGCAAATATGGGAAAAAATTGACTCTGACCGATGAATGGGAGCTGAAATTATATTGCATTTTGACACCAGATTTATCTTTGATTTTCTTTTGTCTTTTTTCTGTCCTCTATTTGCAAACTTTTCCTGTAAAGATCCAGATAATAAGTATTTTAGGCTGTGCAGACTATCCAGTCTCAGTTTCAACTACTCAACTGTTTGAAGGCAGCCACAGATGATCCATAAACAAACGGGTGAGGCTGTGCTCCAGTAAACTTCATTTAAAAAACCAGGTTGTGGGTTGTATTCGGCCCCTGGGCTATAGTTTGTTGACCCCTGATCTACCTGTACCACAGCCTCAGTGATGCACCAGCAAAGGCTTGGAATGTTTGACATCCCTGGGTTAGAGCAGAAGTGAACACCTGGTGAAGAAGATGAAGGGCGAGCAGATTTGTTTTTTTCCTTGGCCAACTTGTTTTTCTCCAACTGTGAGGAGTTCAGCTTGAGTGCTGTTGTCTCGTGGTGCCCAGGGGGAGGCACTGGAGGGTTATGTTCCTTGCCTTCATATGAACTGGGAAGTGTTTTTCCCTGTTGAAGGTCTAGAGAGGAACTGCCAGTGGAGAGAATTGAAACCAGAGCCCATATTCCCCATTGTTTCCACGATGCTGTTTCCTCTTTGACTTCCCTTAAAGGTCACCATCATTAGCCTCAAGGCCCTACACTTGGGGCAAAAAAAGATTTAGTTGGCTAACTGATTTTTGTCAGGATTCAAAGGAGACATCGGGAGGAGGGGGAGAAGAACTGATATTCCCCAGGCAGAACAAGAACAGAAGGGAACATTTTCTTCAGATGATGATCCAAGGATGTGGTGAGCCCATATGTGAGGGTAGTTGAGAGAGCATGCCAGGAGCCTCGGCTGGATGCATTTGGACTGTGCGGGTTTGCCAGACCCCAAAGCTAATTAGGACCAGGCCGAAAGAAGCCCAGCATTCCACAGCCAGGCTAGGCCGCTTAAGGTAATGCTTCTTTGAAGTCTGAGAATATCCCATTGTTTATTCAAGCTTCAGCTCTCAGCTTTCTCCAAAGGGATTTGAAGGAGATTAAACATTAATCAAAATACAAACCAAGACTATTAGTAATGAATTAAAGCCAAGCCTATCCAGGGAAGTAAAATTGGAGTCAGTGTTGCCAGAGGTGGAAGATAAGCTGATTGCTTCATTGAGTACCGAATTTGGCACAAGTAAGCCTATTACCTGGGATATCTCTAGGGAGGACGGAACCCAGCAACACCTCGACTGAAAGACATGCAGCCAAATGACAGGATTGACTCCCCCCCCCCCCCCCCGGGGAATATTTTTATTTTAGGGGGTATTTGACTTAAATAATCATCACTTTCAGGGGCTGGTGATGATGGAAAAACCAGACATGACCCCTGATGATGATTGTGGAAGGGAAGGGACAATCTTTTCTTTTTGTTTGTTTGTTTTTATTAACATATAATGGTATTATTTGTTTCAGGGCTACAGGTGTGTGATTCATCAGTCTTACACAATTCACAGCGCTCACCACAGCACACACCCTCCCCAGTGTCCATCACCCAGCCACCCCATCCCTCCACTCCCATCCACTCCAGCAACCCTCAGTTTGTTTCCTGAAATTAAAAGTCTCTTATGGTTTGTCTCCCTCTCTGGTTTCATCTTGTTTCCTTTTTTCCTGCCTTCCCCTATGATCCTCTGTCTTGTTTCTCAAATTCTTCATATCAGTGAGATCATACGATAATTGTCTTTCTCTGATTGACTTATTTTGGGAAGAGAAAATCTTAACTCACTTGCCTTAATGCTAGCTATTTGGGACAGATGGATATATAACTGGATGAACCTTAGTACTTCCTTTTTCACACAGAAGCAGCAACTAAAGCGAAGTATCTTCTCTCCTGAGGGCTACCTCCCTGAGTCAGTGACTGCCCAAACAGCCACATATTTATTCTACCTCCTCTCTCCCTCTACTCCACTTTGACCTTGTATAATATGTGAGACATTTAACTTTTCCCGCTCCATTGCAGGGATAGGTAAGCAGATCCTGTTCTAGTGTTATTTAAGACAGAAGAAAAATTGTGTGTGTATGTGTGTGTGTGACATCACTTTTTCCTCTATTGCAGTGGAAATTTGATGGGTCTTTTGCAAGTATATTCAAAAATACTATATCTATGAGTTAGGAGAGGGAAAGTTAATTCATCAATGAAGGCCATCTCACAAGAGTGAGCCCGGTTTTCAGATTATTATAAATGACAACTCTGACTTGTTTATTACCAAACCAGAAAATAAAATAATAGTCACAAGATCAAGGATACAAGGGAGAGATTGAACTCCGAAATGCCTCAGGAGACTGTGGAAAAAAATCAGCTATGTGGTCTGCTGTGTGGCCACTCCCCACCAAACTTTCTAACTGAATGGCTTAAAATAACAAAATTTCGGTTTGACTCATGTGTCTCCGAGCTAGCGGGTGTGTTTGGCTGGTCAGGTCTGGGTTTCACTGAGCTTGGACTGCAGGCTGCTTATTAAGGTCAGGTTCTTTTGTTGTTTAGTAACTAATTGCTGACATGGGGAGTTTCTCCCATGGCGAAAGCAAAAGGGCAAGAAAATAAATCCAATCTGGTACATACATTTCAAATCTCTATCCATTTCAGTTTTACTGACCTCTCATTATCTAAAACAGGTCACATGGCCAATCCAAGGTCAGGGCCAGGAAAGCATGTTCTGTCATGGCAAAGATATGGATGACTTATAAAAGGACGGATAAATAAGGAAGTGAAAGATTGGGACCAATAATTCAGTCTATCACAGGGGCATACCTGCGCTGGTAAGTTCTGCAGCCCAGGTGCTGTGAGCAAACTTCCTGTTCAGAAAAGCCCCGGACCAGAGACCCATAGTTCTCTATAAAGTTTTAGGCCAGTGGATGGAGTGGGGTAAAGAATCAGGTCACCACTTAAGGGTCTACCTTACTCTCATATAAAGGTCTTATTATAGTACATTTATATCCTTCCACTTAAAAAGAATTATCTATTTTAGAGAGAGAGAGAATGAATGGGAAGGGCAGAGGGAGAGGGAGAGAGAAACTCAAGCAGACTCTGTGCTCAGCACAGAGGCCCATGAAGGGCTCCATCCCATGACCCTGAGATCAGGACCTGAGCTGAAACCAAGAGTCAAATGTTTAATGGAGTGTGCCACCCAGGCTCCCCCACCCTTCCACTTTCTATTTTTTTTTTTTTAATTTTATTATGTTATGTTAGTCACCGTACAAGACATCATTAATTTTTGATGTGGTGATGAGCCCGGTGATGGGTATTAAGGAGGGCACATACTGCATGGAGCACTGGGTGTTATATGAAAACAATGGATCGTGGACCATTTCTATTTTTAATTGAGTCACAGGATTACCTGAGGTTTCAGTATATCAGTGAATGCTGAGGTCTTCCACATAGAAAAGTCCTTATTTCTCTCCAGCATGTTTTGCTCCACAAAGCTAGGGACCAGGAAATTGTTTCTTTCTAATAATGAAGTAAGTATGTGTCTTTCTATAGATATTTTTTGCTGTTGTGATATCTCGTTCACCTCTTTGCTTGGACTTTCAGGGTACTCATGGATAGATCTGACACTAATTGCTACAGCCTTACTCAGCCATGACTGTCTTAATAGAATTCCTCTTCTCTCTTTTTACTTTGTAACTTTTGTGTTGGACTAGATGTTTTTTTTGTTTTACTATGGTGACTTTCACTGGAGGCTGCCTTGATCCATTTTTGAAAGTAAATGAGCAAAGAAGAAAGGAAGAGAAAGGAAGTGACAACGTATTAAAAAAGAAAGAAAGAAAGAAAGAAAGAAAGAAAAAGAAAGAAAAAGAAAGAAAGAAAGAAGGGAGGAAGGAAGGGAAAAAGGAAGGAAGGAAAGAGAAAAAGTACTCAAACATAATTTCCTATGTTAAACAACATCGAGATGGGGCATATTTTTTGGTTCTTAATAGTAATGAGTACTGACTGACAACAAGCAAGAATAACTCAGCTCCTGGAGGGTATTTCCTCTTGGAAGATAATACTATCAACCAACTAAAACAGCTTGCTTATCAAAACTTCCTTCCAGACTTTCACATCCTTGCTCCCACCAATTCAAAGCTATGACGTCATAAATTCTACCTTACTTTAAAACCACCCAGTCTGAGCCTTTTATAAAATCTCTTATTTTCCCCCTTTCACCTTATCAAGGTGGTGTTTTTCCTTATCGCAATAAATCCATTGTTTTGATTAGGCAACAGCTTTGAGGTCTTTAAGTAAGTCATTTCTCAACAGAAAAGAAAAATGTTATTTGTAAAACTAGCTGTTGTACTGGATATTTATATTCCCCTATAAGCAAAAGAACACACTCCAGAAAATCTTAAAATTCTACCAAGTTTGTCAAATACAGTAGTCATCTTTGGTTTTTTATAAGAACAGAAAAACAAATATAACTACTAAAGAAGAAATTAATTAAACTATGTGATTAAGAAAGATTCTGCTATATTTATATAACTAGCTAGTCAGTTTGAAATTTTTTGACCTAAAAAATGATGACTGATAAATCTTAAGCAAGGGTTTCTTCTTTAACGCTTTTAGTCAAAGAGCAGGAAACCATATATATATGTGACTGACTTTCTTCTCTCCAAGGGAGCCATCCGTAAGCCATGCTCTTGTCTAGCACTTGTTTATACCCATTTGTCTCCATGCACTGAATTTAGCAGTCTATGCCTGTGGCAGGCTGCATGACTAATTACCTGAACTCCCGACCCTGTTTGGGCTAGAAAGATTACCAATGTGTTGTTATCGCATACCATCACTGTATTTGGGCAAAAGGTTGATTTTAGGTAGGACTATAGCCAGGTGATCTGGTTAGCAGGTGACTAGAATATCCAAGACCTCTCATCTTCTTTTTCAACTTTACTTTTCAGAGTCATGGCATGGTTGATTCTAACCTTAGTTTTCAGTTTAAAAATGGCCCTACATTGCTTTTTCCTAAATTAATATTCCACATTTATCATTTCAATATGATGTGCTCTGAGAGATCCTTCCTGCATATGCTCATTATTAATGATGGTTTTGTGTGCAGTTTCCATCTGCCCATCGATCTAACGTCCAACTGTCAAGGTTCTGTCATGGCTTCCAAATGTTTAACCCCATTGTGGTGTTTGGAACCAACTAATTTGGAGAAATTGTCCCTAAAGAAAATTAGGGTGCTCCAATTTTAAAATGGTGAAAGAATTAAAGTCTATAGACCAAAATATATAATAATTTTTGTCATTGAAGTGGTTTAAAAAAGCAGAAGCTGGCCATCTCTACTCAGGATAATGTTTGGATACTGAAAGTCTCCTTAAAAATTAATAATTAGTGGGGAGTGTAAAGGGGAGTGGGAGATACAGGCATAAGTCACAACAATGAAAGCATAAGGAGTATAGTCAATGATATTGTAATAGTGTTGTATGGTGACAGATGGTACCTATACTTGTGAGTGTAGCATGACGTATAAACTTGTTGAATCACTAAGTGGTACACCTGAAATTAATGTAATATTGTGTGTCAACTACACTCAAATAAAAAAAAAATAAAATGAAAAATCAGTGGATGGTGGAGGGAAAGGTTTCCCACTTGATCTGAGGAGAAAAACAACCCAGACCCTTTTATAATGAAGGCCAATTATTCAATAAGCAAACATTTAGGAGGAAGTCTCTGTGCCTAGCATTGAGAAGGTTATCAGGATGCTTCATTCCCTCAATGTTCCTGCCATTTCTCCAACAGAAAAAAAAAATATTCAGAAGTAACCTGATGGAGAATATGGGTTGAAAGATTTTATGGTCAAGACATGAGTTTGCCATCCACCCTCCAAGCAAATATAAAGTGGAGATGGGGGTGCCTGGGTGGCTCAGTCAGTTAAATATCCGATTCTTGATTTCAATTCAGGTTGTGATCTCAAGGTCCTTTGACTGAGCCCCGTATAGGGCTCTGTGCTCAGCGGGGAGTCTTTTGTCCTTCTCCCTCCCCCACTACCCCCTCCTTGCTCATGCATTTGCTCCCTTTCTTGCTCCCTAAAATAAATAAAATCTTAAAAAAAAAGAGCAGAGATAAACCTAATTTGTCCTATTCCCCCCCCCCCCCCCGCCCCGCAACGATGGTTATATCATGAACACTTACTGGATAGTACCTGTGAAGCATAAAACTTGATATGTTCTGGGAAAGCTGGGTAGAATTATACAAATATGGATGATACGAATTCCTTGCCCTCAAAGTGTATATAAGTTAATAGAGGGGAGTAAGCACTGATCTGCAAAATATTGAATAGTCATCTGTAAAAAATTCCACTAATTTTTAACAGTATAGTGTGCAGAATTAGGCAGTGGTCCAAGGGGTTTCATCCAAATGGAAGAGGGAAGCTAGGAAGTCAGGGGGAAGAAAGATCAAGGACTGGAAAAATTTATGGATCATTCAAGAAGTATGTGTTCATAGGTGAGTTTATTAACTCATTTTGGGTTGTGTCAATCACCAGAGCATCCAGAGCAATCAATATCTTATTGGTGCTTATATTTGAGTATTGTGGTTACCACTGCCTTCACTTTTCTTCCATTCGTTCCCTATATCCACTGGTGTCTGGTACATAGCATATTCTGTCTTCAAACAGTGTTCTTCACAGCAACAGTACTGACAACAAGAAGGCTCAGATGTTCTATGAATCACAAAAGAGGCAGCTGGACCACATGAGAAGCAGAATGGGAGTGTCATTAAGGATCAAGCCAGCAGGGTGGAAGAGTCAGCAGGGAGAGATCTCCAGCCCAAGAGGCAGCTCTCCCCTGGAAATGATGCTCTTTCCTCCATGTCATCTCTATCAGCCCTTCAACATATTTCTATATCAAAGTCTGTACAAACAATACAACTTTAAATGTGCAATAACGTGCTTTCCATTTCCCTGATATGATGTGTTATGTGTGTTCAATTTTCTGGAATGAATTTAAGTTGAAGCTTTTATTAGCTGTTTTATAGAAATCCTTAGTGGACCTTACAGCTGTTATTTCTGTGCAACAAACAGATGAACACACAGAAGAAAGCAGAGCTCACAAGACGTCATTTCAAGGGGAGTGGAATAAAGCAGGAGGCTGGTTCATTTAACACCATTTAACTTGCTTGTATTTAGTAAGTGTGTGTGTGTGTGCGCGCGCGTGCGTGTGCGTGTGTGAGTGCGTGTGAGTGCGCGCGTGCGCGCGCGTGTGTGTGTGTGTGTGTGAAAGCATGCATGCATTTGACCATGAGAAGCTGAGGTTGTCAGTGTGTAATGCAGTTATGATACTGGGACATACTTGCTCTGTTACTTTACTAGTGCTGCCATAACAAAGTAGCACCAAACGGGGGCTTTAAAAACAACAGAAATTTATGTCAACTATACTTCCAGTAAAAATTCTTTAAAAATATATTTAACAAAACCCCAAGCCCAGAAATTTATTCTCTCACAGTTCTGGAGTCTACAAGTCCAGAATCTAGATGCCAGGAGAACCATGCTGACCGCTCTAGGAGATAATCTTTGCTTGCCTCCCGCTTTGGGCATTTGCCAGCAATCCTTAGCATTCTTTGGTTTGTATATGCATCACTCCAGCCACACGGCCATTTTCTCCCTGTGCATCTTCACATTGTCTTCCCCCTGTGTGACTCTCCCTCTGTCTCAACTTCCCTTTTTAGAACAACAGCAGTCAGATTAGATTAGGGTCCATTCTAATGACCTCATTTCCACTCAATTACCTTTCTAAAGACCATTATTCCAAATAAGGCCACATTCTGAGGGGCTGATGGGTAGGACTTCAGCATGTCTTCCTTGGGGGACACAATTCACCCCATAACACTTGCATATTACCCCTTTAAAAAGAAGTCTAGTCCAGAGATTAACTCCCAGTTTTGCTGGTTTTACCATTCCTGATCATTTCTTTAAAGCCAAGTAGTCTCTATATTCATATTATTTCTGCTTTATTTCTCTGTTGGCTGGCTATAGCAAGTCATATTTTGAGAAGGATAATGTGTGGTGGGATTATAGCCAAATTCTTTTCTTGTCTGAATTTTATAATTTTTCCATAAAAATATTATTTTGAGGAATAAATTAGGGCGTTGGTGTGATATCTGCCAAAATCATAGCAGAAGAATTTTTCCTTGCAAATAGAAAAGAGCCCTAAGGAAGCAGCAGTAGCATTTTCTTTCGTATGATGAAAGAATTGGTGTCCCATTAGGTTAAGTGACCAGACCAAGGACACACAGAGTCAAAGACAGAAAGAAAACCCAAATGGTCACCATAGATGAAGCAAATGTCATTGCTTGCAGCATGCATCTTCAGCTCAATGCTAAGATTCATGCTCACTTTTAGAATCTTGTGTGAATCTGACTCTCAAAAGGGCTGAGTTTAGAAGTCAAGGCCTCCTCCATCCCCCCTCATTCGTCAAAGACTCTTCCCTTCCACTGTCCTTGCAAACACCATGTGCTTCCTATATTAAAAACAAACAAACAAAAAAACAAAACAAAACACTGTCTTCTTACCAGGATCAAGAAATGAGAGTATCAAAACACAGTTTGAGAATATTACTGCTCTAATGTAAAGAATATTTCTTGGCAGATTTTTGCCTTGGTCTTCCATTAAAACTGAGAGCATTGAGTGAATTCATGTGAATTATGTTCGGGTGGGACATGTGAAAACATCAGAAGCAGAGTGGAAACCCCTGCATTTGGGTCACCCTCTTGTACTTGTCTGATTTTGGAAATGACACTGAGTGTCAGTTTTTTCCTACCTAAAATCAAGAGAAAAAAATCATCACCCTTAACTTATAGTGTTGGAGTTATGACAATAACTTGACATCCAGTAAGCTTTCCATAAATGTTTATGTGTTCACTCATGTTTATGGAAATATTCCAAGAAATAATTATTTCATCTTGATGATTCTCTATGTAGATAGTATTCAGACAGAGCTATGTTAAATTTCAGCTCTTATGGTTATTACCTCTGTGACTTTGGGCATGTTTCCCTAATCTTCTGGTTACTTCCTGCCTGAAAAAAAGGGGGGAATAATAATAATCCCTACCTTGGAAGGATATTGTGAGGGTTACATGCAATAATCCATGGAAAGTGCTTCCTGTGCAATCCTAGCCTTTAGGGAGTCTTTCATTTGTGATAATTACTAATGTCATTGTTCTTATTTACTGACAGCACTATATTTAGGGTTTGACTACTTTTTACATTTTTTTATTTTATTTAAGGTATTAGTTCTCAAAACTGTAAATGATTCCAGTTACTTTCTCTTAGAAACAGTTTCTCTTGGAATCATTAGCAAAAGACAAAAAGTGGTTTCTCAAGAAGTTTTACGATTAAAATCCCAAATCCCTTCTGATGAGTTTGAGAAAATCTTAATACATGGTTAAAAATTACCTTGCTTCCAATGTCCACACTACTTAGCTTATATTATTAGGTGTGAAACAAAAATTGACTGGAGAATGGATTGTCTGACCGATAAACAATGCAGAAGGTTCTATGTCCTCTATACTATTATTCTTGCCTAAGATAGACCATTCTGGATTTCTATACTCAAAACTCTCATGGCCTCTATTTCTTCTTCTTTAAAATGATGATGATGATGGTGATGATGATAATTACTACTATTATCTTCTAAGATAATTAATGATATTCATGATAATGAAAATGCTCGTGCTTACAACATTTTGTAAATGTTGTCTTTAGACTAACTACCAAAGAAAGATACCTCCTGGAGTAGAAGTATATCACAAGCAGGACAGAGAAGAAGTAAAAGGAAGAGGAGAAAAAAGAGACATATATTTATACAGGACACTTTACGTTTCAAGGACAGTGCTCATGTGGGGCTGTGAAATATGTGCTTATTTAGTCTTCATAACAAATGCTGGGTGTTTTGATTACTAACATCTGCCCCCTGGGGAAAAGTGAAGTGCAGAGAAGGGAAAACCACTGAAGGTTACACGTGGGTCCATAGAGACTTGAGTTCTGGTTACCTTTTTCAAGACGGCAGTCCAAGCACAGAAGTAATTAAGTATTTCACTTTCCTGATGTCCCAAATGCAAATTAAAGGTACAGTAGATATCATTTTTTACATATTGTTTGGCAAAATAAAAGCATTCTCTTAGACTGTAGATAAATATATATGTTTAGATGGACAATTTAGTAATCTCTATTAGCATTAAAATATGTAAGCTGTTTGATCCAACGATCTTCCCTTTAAGAATTTATGAGTACATATTAATTTATTTTATCATAACAAATTTAAGTTTGTCTGACTCAGTTGTCTCTATTTTTCCTCTAAACCATGTTGTTTCATTATCCTTTTCATTATCATCTCTGCTGTGTCTCTCTATAATTCCTGTAGATGAACCAATTGAGCTTAATAGTGAACTAATTATAATATACCTTTCTCCATTTTTTAAAAAGATTTATTTATGGGCACCTGGGTGGCTCAGTTGATTAAGTGACTGCCTTCGGCTCAGGTCATGATCCTGGAGTCCCGGGATCGAGTCCCACATCGGGCTTCCTGCTCAGCAGGGAGTCTGCTTCTCCCTCTGACCCTCTTCCCTCTCGTGCTTTCTATCTCTCATTCTCTCTCTCTCTCAAATAAATAAATAAATCTTTAAAGATTTTATTTATTTATTTGAGAGAGAGAGAGAACATGGGGTGGAGGAGCAAAGGGAGAGAGAGAGAATCTCAAGCAGACTCTGCACTGAGTGTGGAGCCCAGTGCAGGGCTCGATCCCATAACTCTGAGCCAAAACCAAGAGTCAGACACTTAACTGACTGAGCCACCCAGCTGCCCCATAACTTCCTCTATTTTTATCAAAAAAAGGAAACCTTATTCATTATTCAGGGATTTTGTAAATTTAATTATCCCTTCAGGTCCTTTTGTCTACCTGAGGCAATAATGTTGTTTTCTCCTAACTTAACTACACTTTCTTTGAACACTTGGGTCTCATGGATTCTCAAATTTGGGTTGACAGATTTAGAAAATAAAAATAGAGGATGCCCAATTGAATTTGAATTTCAGATTAACAATAATTAAATTTTTAGTGCATGTTCCTTGCATTATTTGTGACATATATTTTAAACATTTATTTGTTACTTATTTGAAATTCAATTTTAACCAGGTATCCTGTATATTACCTGGAAACTTTTGGGGTGCCTGGGTGGCTCAGTCAGTTGGGTGTCTGCCTTTGGCTCAGGTCATGATCTCAGGTCCTGGAATCAAACCTCGCATCGGGCTCCCTTCTCAGCAGGGAGTCTGCATCTCCCTCTCCCTCTGCCTCTGCTCCTGACTCGTGCTCTTTCTTTCTCTCTCTCTCTCTAATAAATAAATAAAATCTTAAAAAATACTTTCTCAAATACATATCGGGTTGGTAGTGTCAGTGGTAATGATTGCTTCATCTAAAAATATCAGCAAAAAAAAACTCAGGTATGTCAGTCTTTGAAAATCCCCCCCTTTTATTCAACTAAAAGGTCATATTATATCCCAGTTCTCTAATGAGATCACAAACTATAGAATACATCCGAAGTCTCATTGTATCTTATCCTTGAAGCCCCCCCATGAGGTGGTTGGGAAGAAGTTGTCCTGTATTTATCTATATAGAGATGGAATGAGGGGTATTTTTATTGGGTGCTTCATTCTTTGTTGTGTGTGCACTTGATAGGATGAAAGTCTGAGTCTCACTTTGGTCTTCTGCCTTCTACATTAAAACTCTACTTTCCTGGAGGAAACTCAAATCCTTGTGTAAGAAGAGCCCTCACACTTCATAAATAATGGCATGTTATGAAAGTTTTCTTGGTTGCACTCAACAGCCAATTCTAGCTTACATACAAGGTGATTTACTGAAAGGTTACTGGGTATTCATGGAACTACAGACCAGACTTGGCAATGGAAAGCATCCGTTGACTCTCAAAAAGTAAAGAACTGGGAATCAGGAAGCATTGCAACATCTTATAGCTAAAATATCCTGGTTGGGTGCCACAGCCATGCTACCTCTGCCTGCCCTGTGGATGATTCCAAGCATTGTGCCTTGCATCAAGAAGTCAGGATTCAGATGCTCCCAGAAAACTGCCCATTAGCCAATATTAGGTCATATTCTCACTCCCAATATGTACTAGGAAGAGGAGTGAAAGGTTCTGAACTTGTCAGCTTCTGAACCTCAAATTATCGTCTCCTGTGTTTATATAGGATAGGTGAGAGCACTCTGCAATAGAAATCAGAGCAGGAAAATGGATGCTTGGTGGCAAAAAACTCAACAGTTAGCCACTAAATATTGAAGCATATAAGTTCCCTCACTTGATTTCCAATTTTCTTATCAACCAGGAGTAACCCCCTGCAGACGGAGGAAGCAATCACAACCTTGTGAAAATAAGCACTGTATCTAGCCCAGAGAAGTCATCCATAACATTAGAAGTTACTCTCTTTGTGAGGATTTTTCCATATAGCTGGTTTATTCGTTGCCTTAAAAAACTTAACTTCCCTTCCATCTCCTCGCTAAAAGCACCATTTCAATCAACTGGGGGCTGCAACTCTTCAAAACTTGTGTGTGTTATCTCAGTCTGAGCTTTTCTGAGTAACAGCTTTCTGCCTTTTTGCTACAAATTTATAATCACGATCACCTAGATGAGGAGTTTGTAACTTAGAATGTGTGAGTAAGTTATAAGGAGTCAGAAAAATCCTGTAATTTATTGCAATTTTTCAATAAGATTTTGGGTGCGTATTCCTATAGAAAGGATTCACAGTTCTAAAAATGTATATTCTCAAAGGGTCTATTAAGGAAAACAGGGTTCAATGACATAAATGCAACCAGGAATGTTAAATGCCTTTGCCAGTTTTGAATAACTTCTTAGTAGCAGAATCAAGGCACCCAGTTCCCAATATAGTTCAAGAAATTATTTGAGTTTTATGCCAGTTATGCATGTGTTTTTAAAGGCAAAAGACAAGGTACATCTTCTTACTAAATATTCCCTTAATTCTGGCAGTCTCAGAATGACACTCTTAGCTTGACCTCACTCTCCATGTTCTGGTGATCCTGACAGAGAACCACTGGCCCAGCAGAAAACTGGGGCCAACCATTCCCTGAATATTTGTATTCTAAATAGAGAGAATCTCATATATCTCCTTTCTAACAGGTTCATAGCAGGTTGCCTGAAATGCTTCAAGGATTTAATGACTTCTTTCTTTTGAAAAACTTCTAGATTTAAGACATTACTCAAAATATATCTTGAGGGGGAGACCAACCAGGAGAGATGATGGACTCTGAAAAACAAACTGTGGTTTCTGGAGGGGAGGAGGGTGGGGGCATGGGTTAGCCTGGTGATGGGTATTGAGGAGGGCACGTTCTGCATGGAGCACTGGGTGTTATGAACAAACAATGAATCATGGAACAGTACACCAAAACAAATTATGTAATATATGGTGATTAACATAACAATAAAAAAATTAAAAAAAAAGAAAAAATATATCTTGAGGTATAATTAGCAGTGACTTTAACAGGGATTCTCTAGAAAATAGAACCTGAGGCAAGGATTAATGGGATAATGCTTTATTAGGGGATTGCAAACTCAGGGCCATGAGGTTTAAAAGGAAAGGAAGGGAGTAAAAGCAAGATGTCAAGTAATGCCAAGTGATGTGTTAGCAAGTTGGCTACCACTTCATGACAAGCCATGAAGAGATACAGCAGGTCCTTCAGCAGATGCGCTTGCTGTCAGAACTTCTCCAACTAGGCTGCATGCACAAACCATGGGATAGTCTATGGGAGAGAGAAAATGAGGGAATGTATTGGCCCAGATCTGTCCTATCTCCTGTTTCTCATGGACCAAAATTTCTCCATGGGGAGTCACTGACCCACACTGCTATCTGGTCCCCTCAGATACCAGACCTATGGTCTATAATGAAGTTTTCTTTTAGGTGTAGAGGTGATAGGAAGGGACCAAATTTGTGGTGTTGGCTGAGTCTTGGCCATGCAACCCAGGCCAATAGGAGACCATGGCACTCTCCTGGCAAGGTTAGAAGACTGATCCAGGCAGAGAAGTGGCTGAGTAGGTCCAGAAGGTGGTCAGAGCCAAGGGAATCTGAGGAGGTTCACATGGTTTGTGTTTTATATAAGCAGAGTCTGAAGGTTTATTTCAGCCCTGAACTGCCTGTGGGATGTTGGGAAAGTATTTATTCTCTTTGGGTCTCAGAATCATCTCAAAATGATTGAAGTCCAAGTTTCCATGATTGCATGCAGCAACAGTGAAACATTTTGAATTTTGGATTTATTCCCCACAATAAACAAGTTCCAGGGTGGATCTGGAGGCACTATCCATCCACATCTCTGCAGGATTAGACATTTTCTTTAATCCTGAATATCTTCCAGCTCATTATTAATGAGATGTTTTCAAACTTTGATATGTAGTAAGAAAGAAAAAAGCACTAACAGAACTAGAACAGTTGAAAACAACATGAATACAGCTGTTTCTTTGGCTCTGGAAAAAAATATGTAATAGAATATCCCGTTCATCAGAATATTCTGATTAAGTTAATTAATTAAAATTATTAATTTTTAGAGTAAGTACATTGCAATCATACACTGTTGGATGGATTTTCATGTGAAGACAGAAATTGATCTCCCTGTGACTCGATATAATACATCCATACTGAAGAGGACTTCAGGCATGTGATGGCTAATCTTTACAAAGGTGATTGTTCTTACCTTTTGGTTTTGTTATATACACATTTATTGCAAATACAAACCAAGAAAGTCACTTACAAAAAGGGTCTTCTATGTTAAATAGTCTATATCCCTCTCATGGAGGAAATAGTGTAAAGTGAACTATAAGTCAAAGGGAATGCTTGTTTTCTTTTTTTTTTTAAGATTTATTTATTTATTTGAGGGAGAGAGAGAGAGCAAGTACGTGAGCAGGGAGAGGGGCAGAGGGAGAGGGAGAAAGAATCTCAAGCAGACTCCTTACGGAACACAGAGCCAATGTGGGGCTGGATCCCATGACCCTGAGACCATGACCTGAGTCAAACCCAAGAGTCAGACACTTAACAAACTGCGTCACCCAGGCTCCCCAGAAGTGCGTGTTTTCAACAGAGCCTTGCACATAACCAATTTCTCATGAATTTGGGGAACACAGCCTGCAGAACTGTGTTAACTTCTGTTTTTTACTTTCCCTTTGCTAGCCTTCTTTTCCACAGACTTTTTTCCCTTCAGTTGGGCTTCATCTGTTGCTATATACCTGTCAGGTCTCAAATGTTGTCCCATAATTCTTGGATACCGATGAAATGGTAACCAATTCATCATTATCTCAGAGGAAATTTAAAGCCTTACAAGTTGGATTTTTGTTCACATAGACCCGGGGGAAGGGGTATGTTTATGATGAAGGGCCTCCCTCAGAGAAGCAATTCAATGCTATGGTAAAGGGCATAGGCCCTGGAGTCAGAGGAATTCCAATTCATTCATTCACTTATTTGTTCAACAAGTATTTATTGGCACTGTTCTAGATATTGGTATGTAACAGAAGCAAATGATAAAAAAAATGCCCTATGTATTTACCATTTACCAATATTATAGGCACTGTTCTAGATATTGGTATGTAACAGAAGCAAATGATAAAAAAAATGCCCTATGTATTTACCATTTCATTAGGGGAGTTAGCAAAAACAAGATAAATGAATAAATTATATAGGATATTAGATTGTGTTAAATGCTAAGGAGAATAAAAAGTAAAGGAGACGTAGGTTGAAATTTTAGGGAAGCTTGGGGACATCTCACTGAGAAGGTATTTGATCAGGAGGTGACACATATTTTATGTTGCCTAAAGTTTATATAGTATTTTTGCAAATTTTACAATTATGTATCTCTAAGGGAACTCTTTGCTGGGGCCTCCGCCAACTTTTGTGGGGAGCCTTGTGAAAGAAGGGGATCCTAAGCTTTATTGACTTCATGGTAAGTGCACTTCTGCCTCTGACACTTATGACCTGATGATTTTGGTCAAGCAACTTAATCTAGGAAGTTTTCCCAACTGTGAAACAGAGATAATAGAAGTCTTGGTCTACTTTATTGGAGTGTTATAAGGCTCAGACAAGAGAATGCACATAAAACATTTATTACTGTATTAAGCACACGATCAATGCCAAATTCCTAAAATCTTAAACATGTTATTATGTGTTCTCTTAGTTTTGCTCACTTGCTTATTTTATTTACATGTCAAGGTTATTTGAGTTCCTCATCATCTTTTTTTTTTTTTTTTTTTAAAGCAACATGCTGGGTAGGTTAAAACATCCTGGTTTAGCTGAGCTTTTTATCATGCTCAAGGCTGGGAAGGAGGAACAAAATGACATGAATTGGACACCTACCTTTCCTAAGTATTTTGTATGTATTTATTTATTTAAATTCCTAACAAGCTATGAGCACGTGAGACATAGATTATTAGACTCATCTTTTATATAGAGACATAGAAGAAGCTCAGAAAGATTAAGTAAATTATCCAAAGTCACTCAGCTTATAGGGACAAACTGGGATGCAGTCACAGATACCTGTACTTAAAACTTGATGCTTCCATGAAGTCTGAATGAATAAAGATCTTCTGCAGAAATGAATTATTCATAAAGTGAAGGTAGCATTCTTATCACACAGTTGACCTTAAGGAAATTAATTACCAACACAAGGCATAATATTTACATATTTGTACCTGGCCCATTAAGGACTCTGGAGCAGAGGAAATTGGCAAAGATAAGAGAGGAGCTGAATTTGATTTTCAGTCTGAATTATTGTTAGTAGGTTTAATAAGTGCAAACAAGCTAAGAGCACTTGCTGAAGAACACTTAGGAAAGAGCCATATAATGTCACCCAGGGCTCTTTACTAAATCACTATGCTCTCCTTGAATCTCTGCATCAATCTGACAGATTTCCCCCAAGGGCAGTTGCCTGCAGCCCTGGGGACAAGACTCTACTCAGAAGATCAGCCTGCCCATTGCAAAAAGGCCTCCTAAAGCAGCTGGTCCAATTCTCTTTAATTCCCACTGGGGATCCATCAGTTCTCTAATCACTAATGCCAGCCTTGTCCTGTGGGAGCCTACTAGAGCTGGCAGTGATCTTGTTGAATCTATCTGGTCCCGATCTTACTGTTGATTATGCGGGGATTAGGCTTGACGCGGAAAATTGCTCTATTGAAGTTGAGCTGGAGAACACAATTACAAAATAAGCATTTCTGGCATGGACACTATGACCACACACTTGCCTAACAAAGATGTCAGCTCACTTGAGGGCCAAAGTTTTAAGAGAGAATTTAGCTGAGTTTTTGGGAGGCACAGGGTGGTGGCTGGCAATTACTAAGATTTTGTTTTTTTAAACTAATACAAAGATTTTGTTCAAGAAGATTATGAAAAAAAATATTAGCTTTTTAAAACTCAACTCTTCCCATAATTTGCCTTGTTGACTTCCTACCTCTTTTAAACCCCCTTAGCTAACCTAGAACCTGATATAAATGAGCTAAAACAAACTCAACAGTGTGGGATATAATTATTGGAAAGACCATGAACTCTATCAACAAATGTCCATGTACTTTAGTAGATGGAAGAGGTCATTTGCAAAAACTATTCTTAAATAAAGAGACAAAATTAGAACCATTCAATATATTGCCAGCAGGGAGAAGTGAAAATTGTGATTTCCCTAGTCAAAAGAGGAAGAACAAAGACAAATCTTAAAGGTAAACTACAGGCTTTGTAAAGTAGACCTACATATATCAAGATTGTCATGGTTTGTCATCATATTAAAACATAAAAAATAATTTATGTTAATAACAATCATTGTGAGTCATTAGTAAGAACTTTGAGTATGGGTTCAGGTTTATGAAGATGAGAAAATGATATATTGTATTATAAAAATATTTCATCAAAAAAAAGAAAACAGGGAATGCCATTGCTCATTAGTAAACATGCTGTGGCTGCCTGAAGAATCAATTTTTCTCGCACAAAGTGTGGATTGACCTGTAATGAGCATAAACCATGGAGTCAGCATGTAGGGGCATGAATCCCAGCTCACAGAGCTATGGAATATTGAGCAATGATGGACATTATAATTGTTGTTATTCCTTTGAGCGATGTATGCATCTATATAAATAGGAATTGCCCATTTATAAAAGTGGAGGCTAGAGGAGTTTACTTAGGAAAAGAAATAACCACACTAAAGAAAAGAAGGGCAAATCATGTGTGCTTTGGTTTTATCAATTATAAAATGGGAACAAAAATACCCTTGTTGTAATGATCAAACAGATGTTATTTCATGTATGGTGAAGGCATGGCCTGGTAATTCCTTTCTTCTCCTTACTTCCTCTATTGCTCTGGCTATTGGGATTATTTAGTCCAAATCCTGACTCCAGGCAGATGATGGCAGTGCCCTCTCCCTTTCAGTCTAGTGATCACAGGCTGGCATACCTGTTTTCATGATTCTACTGGAACAGATTTTTGATTATCGTTTCCAGGGGGAGGGGCAAGGGGTTTCTTTTGTTTGTTTTCATGCAATATCCCACTACCTGTATTGATTCTCAGCTGTCAGCTAATGAATTCTAGATTCTACTCCTTTGCCCTGATAGGTCTTTTGGGTAAACGACATGCTTAGAACATTAATGACAGATACATAAGTATTTGAGTTGGGGGAAATTAGACTGCCATTCACCACTTAAAGAGAAACTTAACTGACAGTAGAGCATGGTGGTTGAGAGATTGGGATACAGGCCAGTTAACTAAAATTTAATTCAGAAAATGATCAATTTATAAAGTGACCAATTAACCAAATGAGAGATGTTCTCCAATGTTTGATTTCACTAGGGTTTTGCTGCTGCCAAGGCTTTTTTCAGACTAGCATATTTGTCTTTTCCAATGTCCTGTAATTTTATTTGGGAATGTTTAAGCTAACCCTTCAAGGCTGTCCACTCTTGCAGATTTACACACTGACCAAAAACTGTGTCTCTGTACTAGTCCTAAACACATACCTCCTTTGTTTGAGTGTTTGGCCAATTGATCATACACTGAGCTAATATTTGCCAAACTGGCTTTCAGTGAATTAGGTTTTGATGAAAGTCCAAGAATTTGAATTTGACATTGACTTCTGGGTTCTGTTCTTTTTTCCCCACTTGCCAGCTTGGTAACCTTGGCAAGTAAACATTCCTGAACTTCAATCTTCACGTTCATAAAATACAAATGATGAAAGGATCTTTACATAAGGTTGTGTGGGTCAATGAAGTAATGCACAAATGGGTTGAACATAGTGAAATACATAGTAAGGGCTAAAACACTGTAAATTATTATCTTGTAAGTTTCAGATTACCATGATCTGCTCTTTGTTTCTACTATTGGAAACAAAGGAAGGCTTGTGTGTGTGTGTGTGTGTGTGTGTGTGTGTGTGTGTGTGTGTGTGTGTATGTGCCTGTTATGGACAAAATACTGTGTTAAGAGTTACACATATGTTACCTCACTTGGGTTTTATAAGAATTAGTGTGATACCCCAACAAAAATAAGAAAGTTCAGTCTAGGTCTACAAAATTGGTCAATCTTTCAGAGATAATTCATGGAAGATTTGGGATTAAAACCCATGTCTATCTAACTTCAAAGTTCCATTAACATAGTATGTTCTGACTACTATGTATCAGCTCTTTTTTTTAAGATTTTATTTATTTATTCATAAGAGACAGAGACAGAGACAGAGAGAGAGAGAGAGACAGAGAGAGAAGCAGGCTCCCCACTGAGCAGGGAGACCGATGCGGGACTCGATCCCATGATCCTGAGATCATGACCTGAGCCAAAGGCAAATGCTTAACCATCTGAGGCACCCGGGTGCCCTATGTATCAGCTCTTATTTGTTTGTTTGCTTTTAGTCAGTAAACCTTTGCCCTGCCTCCTATCAATTATCTTTGATTTTTAAAACATTGATGCCAGGAACCTGGGTGGCTCAGTGGGCTAAGTGTCTGCTTTCAGCTCAGGTCATGATCTTGAGGGTGAGAAGGGTGTCCTGGAATTGAGCCCCAGGAGGTGTCCTGGGATCAAGCCCTGCAAATGTTGGGGTCCCTGCTCAGTAGGGAGTCAAGTCTGCTTCTCCCTCTGCCCTCCCCCTGCTTGTATGTGCTCTCTCTCTCTTTCTCTCTCTCAAATAAATAAATAAATAAATAATCTTAAAAAAATAAAATAAAAAAATAAAACACTGATGCCTATTAACCACATCATGATTTCTTGAATCGCTAAGTTTAACAAGTGATGTGAATATTTAATGCTCTTACTACTTCCTTCTTTACAATTTCTAAAAATGTGTTATTAATATGATAGTGCTTTGGGGTTAAGGAAATATATACTGGGAAAAAAGTATCACTCATAGATTTATATGTGCATGTTGAAAGGAAGGTGCATGGATGGGGGATATACTATTGTAACAGAGACAACTGGAAAGATGATGATTGTGGCATCACCTCATGTTTGTAGGCGGTGGTCATTGATAGTTTGTGGGGCCCCTTCACATACATTTATCTAGTTAAATCCTTTGAGGATGAAAGATGAGAAATTATTAGCCTCATTTTAGAGATGAGCAAACTACATCTCCAAGAGGTTAAGTGATTAAATGAAGGTCATATATTCATTTAGTACATTATAGAGCTGAGAACAGAGCTTAGATCTTCCCAGGGCAATTTTGTAACAAGGGAAATAAATGAGATTAAGTGCTAAGGAGAAAGACTGCTATTATAGGTGTCTCCCGATATCAATCCTCCCATTTTCTCTTAAAGAGAGAACTTCCTTTGCCAAAGCACATGACCTTCTAGAATAGTGAATATATCGCCCTGCCTCCCCTCATCTGTGATCAGTTAGCTTCGGAGAGCCTTCCTTACAATATAACTTACCCTTACCCCTTGTTCCTCATTTCCCTCTCCTCTTCTATCCTTCCTGAAACAGGGATGTGTTGACGACGGGAGCTCCATCTTGGGTCATGCCCTTGAAGATCACACTCTAGGGATGGTTAAAGAAAAAGCCTGAAAACATCCTGTGTTCCAGACAATTGGTGAGACTGGTCCACACCAGACCCAGACTTCCCACTTCTAAATTTCTCTATAAGAAAAACAAAAAAGAAAAAACAAACGTCTATCACATTTACACTGCCATTATGTTGGAGACTTAAATGTAACCAAACCCTATCCTAGGCAATTTAGCAACTATTAGAGGTTTTTGTCCCTGAGGTAACAAAATACAAATCTGAAGACCAGAATAGCTGGTCAAACAGAATCAAGACCAGATGGCTAACTTGACTCCCTTGGTAAAGAAGCACATTCAGACAGTTTACCAAATTCAGGAGTGCCTGAGAGCTGTCAAAACTATGCCTGTTGAAGGCACTGTGGTCAAATGTTGGTAGAGTGGGCAGGTTTCTCACTTTGGGGAGATACTTAGAGATTCATGAAGACACACCCATATTGACCATAGGACACTTTCTCCATAGGGTGCTATGGCTCTACCCATGTTGGGTAAGAGAGCTATAGAGAAAATTAGGGAGGTTTGGGGAAAGATACTGTTCCTAGTTCATTAGTTTTTATCTCCTTCTTCCCCTGAGTTGCTTATCTCATTTAAAGAGGGCTTTCATATCAGGCATACTGGATCTGTAGGCTCTACAATAAGCACTGTACTTAGCTTTGATTCCATGGCATCTCTGAAACAACTTTCTGAACTGACTTAGTCACCGAATATGTATTTTCTATCAGAAAATGTCACCTGTCATCTACTTGCACAAGTCACACAGCCATGCAGATACACAGGAAGTATCTTTTTCTTGTAGTTGAAAGTGTGCAAAACCATATCACACATAGCATCTCACTCAGTCATTCCACATCTTTAGTCATTAATTTTTTATTTTTATAAATTTTTAAATTTTAGAATAGTTTTAGATTTATAGAAAATTTTTGTAGGGCCTCCTGGGTGGCTCAGTCATTGGGGGTCTGCCTTCGGCTCAGGTCATGATCCCAGGGTCCTGGGACTGAGCCCCACATCGGGCTCCCTGCTCAGCGGGAAGCCTGCTTCTCCCTCTCCCACTCACTCCTGCTTGTGTTCCCTCTCTCGCTGTCTTTCTGTCAAATAAATAAATAAAATCTTTTAAAAAAAGAAGAAAAAAAATTTTATAGTTCCCATATACCCCAGATGCAGTTTCCCCTATCATTATCACCATAACTGAGAATACTTAATGAACTTTATCATAATTAACAAACTACTGCTGACTTTTATTAACTAAATCTGTATTTTATTCAAACTTTCCTAGTTTTTACTTACTGTCTTTTATTTGTTACAGAATCGCATCCAGGATACCACGATAGTCTGAGATCAGACTATCTTTGTTTCTGATATCCTTAACAGTTTTGAGAGGTATGGTCAGGTGTTTTATAGAATTTCCTTGATTGGGATTTGTCTGATTTTTTTTTTTTTCATGATTAGGCTGGGATGATGGGTTTTGGGAAAGAAGACCATAATAAGATGCCATTCTCTTCACATCATATCAAGGGACAAGATTTATTTATCACTGATGATAATCACCTTAATCACCTGGCTAAGCTAGCCCTTGCCACGTTTCTCAGACACTAATTTTTAATGATTAATTTTATAAATTCCTCAGATAAACTGAGGTACACTTATATAAATATGTGCAGTACAATAGGACAAAAGTAGGCAAGGCGAGTAGGTGGAATGAGAAAATGAGGACAAGGAAGTAAGAAGAAGCAGAGGCAAAGTGTACAGAAATGCCCACCAGAACATGCTGTACCATTACTAGAGATAGATTGCAAATTAGCTCTAAGCTTCTTCGGAGCCAAAGCACAGAAATGGAAATATGCTGTGTTAAGGGACTTGTTTTTCTTAATAAGTTTTGTCCTTATGCCTGTCTGCCAAAATTTCTTATATTGGTCCTGTCAGAAGGATAATATGATGTAGTGGTCCACATTTTAACATATTTCTATCATCTATCTATCTATTATCATCTATTATTTATTTAACTACTTATCTAAGTTCTTTCCTATAATTTAAAGGTGTATTAACTAAGCAGCATTCAATATACAAGTTGAGTCCACTCCTGTAGCTCTTTAAATCTGGCTTATAAAATGTGAAAATTTATAATGCTTTTATTAAATAGACTGCTTATGTTTCAGACAATGCACATCAATACCATTCTTTATAATGAGCTTGTGATAATTTCTGAGTGTCCAGAAGTTGAGGTTATATTTTATATCAAAACAAAACAAAAATCTAGAGTGAAGATATTTCTATGGCACTATGGAATTCTCAAAAGGAAGGCAGAGCTTATACTGTCTTAGGAAAAATAGTGACCCTCAATAAAACACCTGGCCATGGGAGTATTTTATAGAAGGGAATACAATCTTAGAAGAGTACATTGATGTACCCAATATCTGGTAGTCAATAAAAGGCAAGGCCAGGACTCAAAAATTGATTGTCTTCAGAATTCTCATTGGGGGAATTTGTATACCAGATCAGGTCAGCAGATATTATCCTGATAATTATTTAAGTGGTGAATATCTCAGCCAGAACAACTATATATCTTCATTTTAGGTTGCTTTCTAAAGGTAGCGTGGTTTCAGAGCTCACATTTTGAGTCATTTAGATATAATTTGAATCTGTGACCGTCATTACTGACCATTCTCTCCACAGTACCTAGTATAGTGGTTGGCCCAGAATCGGTACTCAAGACATTTATATTTTATCATGGTCATTATTATTGCTATTTATATTGCAGGTCCTCAAAACAGGTGTTGACTGACTACATTAATAGAAGAATAATGAATGAACTAATTAGTGAATGAATGAATTCAAACTTTAACATTCCCCAGTTCTGTGATGTTCAGGCAAGTGAGGGTAATAGTACCTAATGATCCATTTGTGTGGAAGACTGTATGAGATCAGAATGAAGGCATGTGGTACCTCAGTTAATATGTAATAGGGCTTGTAAGGACAAGAACAAACTAGCCAGCTCATCACATCAGCTTCAGGTAGCTGAGACACTGTATTTCTTTATCTCTATGATTTAATCCATCAGCTTTTAAAGCATATATTTGGAAGGGCTAGGAAAGGAAACTGTAAGGAGCATTCCAATTTCAGAATTATTAAAACATGAAAAAACCATGCTGGTTCAACACAAACAAGTATGGCATTTTTATTTATGAATTATTAAGTTGAAATTTTAAGCCTTATTTAAGCTTAGATGCTACAAAACAATTTTCTCAGGGACAAATCATCCTTGAACAAACAGACCTTGAGGTAAAACCCGAGGTTTTATCTCTGAGGTAAAAAACTTAATTTCTGCTCTCCAGAGAAGTAGCAGTGCCCTTAAGACCTTGCACAGTCGTCAGCCCATCCCTGCCTACAGCATTCAGCACAAGAGGCACAGACATGGAGAGCCTCTGAAGCTTCTTATGACAATCGCTCCCAAGGGCATATATGTACAACATGGTCTATTTGTGCTAAGTGTATGCAAAAGTCAGTGCTAAATCTGTAGTTTGCTTAATGATGGAATAAAGACCACTTAAATTAATGGATATTTGAAATCCATCCTTCCAATACAATTATTGGAGCAAGAGATATTAATTATTCCCATTACTTTGCTCCAAACCTCCCAACAGGCTGCTCCTTTGACTCCTAATACAACTATCTGCTTTGTTCCTAAGTGAACTTAAATCATCAGGTGGGTCTGTTTCCAAGCTCTTAGCGCCTCACATATAACACTTGAGTTAAATTGAGAAGAGTAATTACTTAAAGTGACAAACAGAAGAATGCTAATTAACTAAAAAGTTCATTTCAGGGCACTTAAACTAGAGTAGTGCAAAGTAAAGAGGTCATGATTTAATGTATTTGCTTGACTTGCTTTTGTAAAATACAGTTCTTCATTATAATAATGCCAAAGAGCAAAAGTGTGTTGCATTAACAAAGAATTAATGACTCTTGGTTAGTGAGGAGATCTGATTCCTGTGTTTTTTTTATTCACAAAATATATAAGATTCATGATAGAGAATAAAGTTAATAATCTCAGATTTTCATCTTGTTATAAATATTTCAAGTATATCTTAATGTTACTAATGTTCAGGCTTAAAAATCAAGCTGACTGTATTGAAAAATTCCCTAAAATCTACATGATTAAAACTCAATTATAGAAATATTTAGAAAATTTTCATTAAGGTTATATATTTGATATGAATGTACAACCTTATGAATAAAACTGTTATAAACAGTTGTATGCAGGTTTTTGTGTGGACATAAATTTTCAAATTCTTTGAATAAATACTAAGGAGCATAATTGCAGGATAGTTTTTGGTAAGATTATATTTAGTTTTGTAAGAAACCAGCATGCTGACTTCCAAAGCGACTGTACCATTTTGCATTTCCACCAGCAATGTATAATAGTTCCTGTTGCTCCATATACTTGCAGGCATTTGATGTTGTCTGCATTCTAGACTGGCCATTCTGATAGATGTGTCGTAGTATCTCATTGTTTTAATTTGCATTTCCCTGATGACACATGATGTGGAACATTTTCTCATATGTTTATTTGACATCTGTATATCTTCTTTGGTGAAGCGTCTGTTAAGGTCTTTGGTCCATTTTTAAATTGCGTTTGTTTTCTTATTCTTGAGGGTTTTTTTCAGATTTTATTTATTTATTTGACAGAGAGAGAGAGCTAGCAAGAGAGAGCACAAGCAGGGGTGTGGCAGGTAGAGGGAGAGGGAGAAGCAGGCTCCCTGCTGAGCAAGGAGCCCGATGTGGGGTTCAATCCCAGGATCCTGGGGCCATGACCTGAGATGAAGGCAGACGCTTAACTGACTGAGCCACCCAGGCGCCCCTTATTCTTAAGTTTTAAGCAGTTCTTTTATATACTGTGTAACAGTTTTTTTTTTTATCAGATATGTCTTTTGCAAATATCTTCTCTCAGTCTATGATTTGTCGTCTCATTCTTTTGTCATTCTTTTTCACAGAATGATTTTTTTCAATTTGTATAACTTAGTAGCAATTTCTGTCATGGCTTATGCCTTCGGTATTGTATCTAAAAGTCATCACCAAAGCCAAGGTCATTTAGGTTTTCTCCCATTTTATTTTCTAGGAGTTTTATAGTTTTGCATTTTACATTTAGGTCTATGATCTATTTTGAGTGAAATTTTGTGAAAAGTATAAGGTCTATGTCTAGATTATTATTATTACTATTATTTATTTTTGCATGCGGGTGTTCAGTTGTTCCAGCACCATCTGTGGAAAAGATTGCCATTGCTTGTTGTATTGCCTTTGCTCTTTTGTCAAAGATCAGTTGACTATATTTATGTGGGTCTATTTCTGGGCTCTCCATTCTATTCCATTGATTTATTTGTCTATCTTTTTGCCTCTCTATACCACACTGTCTTGATTACTGCAGCTCAGTGTAAGTCATGAAATCAAATAGTGCCAGTCCACCAACTTTGTTCTCCTTCAATATTATTTTGGTTAATCTGCTTTTTTGCCTCTTCATATACATTTTAGAATTATTTTATTGATATTCACAAAACAACTTTCTGGGATTTTGGTTGGGATTGCATTGAATCTATAGATCAAGTTTGGAAGAATTGTAATTTTGAAAATATTGAATCTTCTTATCCATTAACATGGAATATCTCTCCATTTATTTGGTTCTTTAATTTTGTTCATCAGAGTTAATTTTCTTCATATATTTTGTTTTATATATTTTGTTAGATTTATACCTAAGTATTTCATCTTTTTTCGGTGCTAATGTAAGTGATATTGTGTTTTTAATTTCAAATTCCACTGGTTCATTGCTGATATAATAAGAAAGTGATTGACTTTTGTATTTTAACCTTGTACCCTGCAACATTACTATAATAGCTTATTAGTTCTAGGAGTTTTTTGTTGTTGTTGTTGTTGATTCTTTTTGCTTTTCTATGTAGATAATCAGGTCATTTGTGAAGAAAGACAATTTTCTTTCTTCCTTTCTAATCTGTATATCTTTTATTTCCTTTCCCTGTCTTATTTCATTAGCTAGAATTTCCAAGATGATGTTGAAAAGGAGAGGTGAGAGAGGACACCCTGGGCCATACCTGATCTAAATGAGAAAGTTTCCAGTTTTTCTCCATTAAGTATGGTGCTAGCTGTAGGATTATTTGGTAGGTATTTGTTATCAGATTGAGGAAAGTCTTATCCATTATTAGTTCACTGAGAGTTTTTATAATAAATGGGGGTCAAATCTTTTTTCTGCATCTATTGATAAGATCATGTGATTTTTCTTTTTTATCCTGTTGATGCAATGGATTATATTAATTGATTTTTTGATGTTGAACCAGCCTTACATACCTGATAAATCACATTTGGTCATGGTGTATAATTCTTTTTTTTTTTAAGATTTTTTTATTTCTCTGTTTTGGGGGAGAGGAGAGAGAAAGAAAGTGAGAACGAGTGAGGGGAGGGGCAGAAGGAGAAGCAGACTCCCCACTGAGCAGGGAGCTGGATGCAGGGCTTAATCCTAGCACCCTGAGATCATGATCTGAGCCAAAGTCAGACAATCAACTGAATGAGTCACCCAGGCACCCATTTTTTTTAAATTTAAATTCAATTAGCCAACATATAACAACATCATTAGTTTCAGATGTAGAGTTCAGTAATTCATAATTCTTTTTATACATTGTTGGTGTCCATTTGCTAATGTTCTGATGAGGATTTTTGCATTTATATTCATGAGATGTATTGGTGTGTAGTTTTGTTTTCTTATAATGTCTTTATCTGGTTTTGTTGTTAAGACAATGCTGATCTCATAGAATGAGTTACGATGCATTCTCCTTGCTTCTACCTTCTAAAACAGATTGAAGAAAATTGGTATAATTCCTTAAATGTTTGGTATAATTCACTAGTGAATTTACCTTGGCCTGGTGCTTTTTGTTTGGGGAGATTATTCATTATTAATTCAATTTCTTAAATAGATATAGACCTATTCATATCATCTATTTCTTTTCATGTGAGTTTTAACAGCTTGTGTCTTTCAAAGAATTGGTCCATTTCATCTAGGTTTAAGTTCATGGGCATAGATTTATTTATAATATTTTTAAATGATCTCTTCAATGTAGAATATAGAATCTGTAGTGATGTTCCCTGTTTCATTTTGGATATTAGTTATATGCTTTCTCTCTCTTGTTTTCTAAGTTAGCTTGCCTAGTGGCTTATCAATTGTATTGATCTTTAAAAAAAAACACAGCTTCTGGTTTTGTTGTTTTTTTTTCTATTGATTTCCTGTGTTAAATTTCATTGATTTCTGCACTAATTCTGTTATTTCCCTTCTTATTATTACTTTGGATTTAATTTACTATTCTTTTTCTAGTTTCCTAAGGTGAAAACTTAAGATTATTGATTTTAGATCTTTCTTCTTTTGTAATATTTCAATGTTATAATTTTCCCTTGAAGTACTACTTTTGTTGTACCCTACAAATTTTGATGACTTTTGTTTTCATTTTCATTTACTTCAAACTATTTTTAAACTTTCCCTTGAGATCTTTTTTCTCATGTGTTATTTAGAAGTGTTATTTAATCTCCATGTATTTGGAGATTTTTCCATTTTTCTTTCTGTTATTGATTTCTATATTCACTCTATTGTAATATATACTTTACTTTTAATTTATCTCAATCTTTTCACAATAATGTATAAGTATTAAGATGATCAGAATAGAAAACAGAGCAAATTAGAGGTTGAATCAATTAAAGCCAACAAGTTTAGTTTAATGACATGCGTTTGATATCAAAAAATAAATTGAGATTCTATTTTCACAAAAAGCATGGTGCCTGGCACCAAGATAGGTACTCAACAAGTATTTATTGACTGAAGTAGAGAATAGTCTCGATAGACTGGCATGGGGTGATAGGGACTTTGGAATATGTTATAAAACGGGGGGAAAAGCCTGTAGATATGTATGTTTGCAGTATAAGATGGAGTATGTTCTATTGGAATGGCAGGAGGTCCAAATGATTGTTTCTATTGCCGTTGTTACCAGCCACCAACTACTGTGACAATTTAAGTAGCTAAACCTGAACAATGCCCCCCTTTCCCCACAGGTCCACCCTAGCATTCTCTCCATGAGTATTATAGGCTGATTTGTGTCCTCCCCTGCCAAAATTCATATGTTGAAACCTTAACTTCCAGTATCTCAAAATGTGACGATATTTGGAGTTGGGTACTTTAAAGAAGTGATTAAATTAAAATGAAGTTTTTAGCCTGGGTGCTAATCTAATCTAAACTTATGTTCTCATAAGAAGAGGAAATTTGGATACAGAAAGAGACACCAGGCATACATGTTTATGGGAAAACATGTTTATGGGAAAAAAAATACATGTATGAGGATTCAACAAGAGGGTAGGCATCTGCAAGCTAAGGGGAAAGGCTTCAGAAGAAATTGAACCTGCCAACACCTGGATCCTGGACTTCTAGCCTCTAGAACTGCGACAAAATAAATCTCTGTTGTTTAAGACACTCAATCTGTGGGTCTTTTTTTTCTTTTTCTTTTTGTTACAGTAGCCTTAGCAAACTAATACAATCAATTACCCTTCTTTCATTTCTGACTATTCTGTTTTCCTGTCCACTTACTGATTTTCTCCACTTTATACATTTGGATTTTTACTTTACCCTAATAATAAAACAATTGTGAACAAACATGTACATATAAAACAAGACCCTCTCCTTAGCTTTGTACCCTTCCCTAGCTATCACACTATCTTTTTCTTTCCCTTCTTAATCAAATGTTTGTCTGACAGATTACACTTGGTGTCTGCATTTACTCAATCCTGATCTGTCTACAATGTTTTGCAATCATGATTGTGTCTGTACCACCTCATTAAAACCTCACAAAGTCAAGTAGTGACTCTCTAAATGACAAATTCAATAAACGATTCTTAGTTTTCATCTTATATGGCTTTTACACAAACTTTGATTTTGTTTACTGTTCTTCAGATCTTGAAACTCCCTCTCCTTTGATTTCCATAATGCTAGTCTTTTCTAGTTCACTTTTACCTCTTGCCGCTTCTTCCTGGTTTCCTTCTTCTGATTGTCTTCTGCCACACTTTAAATGGTGGTATTATCCAAGGTTTTATCTTGGGCTTTCTTTTCTCAACACCTTACCTTGTATCTCTGGGTGATCTTGCCCTTTCCTCTAATTTTACAGCTATTTTTACCTTGAAAAGAACAATCTATATGGCTGTGGGCCAAGACTGTTTCTGAATTTCAGACTTGTACATCTCTGTCTTCTACATACCATCTTCTCTCTGTGGCTATTTTAAAAAATCTTTAAGAAAAGCACAGATTCCCTTCCTCAAACCCATTTTTCTTGAATCTTGAATCTGCTATGGGCTTATGACCCAGCCTGGATATCTGACCTATTTCTTTTTCTTCAAACAAATGTAGATAATATTTTTCTGATCATGCGTGATAAAAATTGACAAAAGTAATAATTCTAATCACTTTCCATGTAAATAAAGGAACACAAAATAATTCTTTACAAAAAATTGCCATTGCTTACACCAGAGTCAGGGAGTGACATCCCAGTAATTCAACCAACTGTATGGGTTTAACAATCTTCTCCCATTCCTTCATAGTGCCTCTTCATATTGAAAGTACAGCCTGCAGAAGGGATCAGAAGCTGTGGTCTTTTTGACCAAATAATGTGAATATAATGGCCTGCTTTGATGATTCCAAAAGGAAAAAAATATTAGTCAATTTGTTTTTCTAGTTTTTATAGAATCTGGAGCTCTTACTCAAAGTGATAGTGCCCATTTGGACATGGGTTAGGATGGGTGTGTTATGATTGATTTTCCAGCGGTTAATGAATGGAAGGAGCTTGTTATTAGCTAAGGATAGACTTCAGATGATCCCAGGAAGTGTGTAAAAATCTAAGACTTATTACTGGAAATGAGAAAAGTGAGAAAGATTTAGAACACACACACACACACACACACACACATACACACTCACAAAAGAGCCAGGCATGTCAATCAATCATGACCCCCAGTTTTCTGGGATCATACAGCTATGGCAGTATTGGGAGACCAGGGGAGAGTTAGTGGAGAGAAACCACCTATTCTGGTTCTAAATTTTTTCCAGTTGACAGTTTCTCATAACGAGAGGCTTACTATGAGATGAAATTAATGGGTATCTGCAAATCAGAACAAAAAATGTATGTGTAGAGGCTGAGACTGCCCTCATTTACTGTCATTACATTTCTCACAGTCAACACAGATGGATCTAACACATTATCTTCCACCCCAATTCTCTTTTTCCCAAATGGATTTCCTTCCTAGAAATCCACTTCTGTATCACCACCAGGTACCCATGCTGGAAGGCTAGAATTCAAACCCAACATCTTCCTTTCCTTTATGCCCACATGTTGAGTCCCACTTCTAAATATCTCCTGAATTCATACTCTTTTCCTCATTCTCACTACTTGAGTTATGGTTCTCATCACAGCTCTCTAGTGGACTATCTTACTCCAATCTCCCCCTTTGATCAGCCCTCTAAGAGCCACCAGAATAATAATTTAAATATTTAAGTACTATTATGGACTTTTGCTTTATTTAAAAGATTTTCATGGCCAAAAAAATAAAACAAGGCAAACAATAAAACACTTGGCTGGACAACTTTAAATACTCTTCCATCTTAGGGTTCAAAAATCCACAACCATTTTGGGAACAAGGAAAACAATAGCATAGCTATAAGGTAATCATGGGTTCCCTATAATGCCTAACGTGAGTCTGTACAGTCACATATATTCCTTCTCTTTTGGTTTTTCATACCTATCCAGAAACCTTGTGGAATATTAGAATTTAATGTTATCATCATCAAGTCATCAAATAAGAATCTATAATTCTTATGTGGGAAGAACTGTGCTGGACCCTTTTGTATATACACGCATCTATCTAAAATGGTCCCAGTCTCAGAGCCGTATTCTGGTAGAACTTGAGTCATCTCCATCCTTTATTTGTAATAATAACAATGTTCTTGTGATATTTCAAGGAGGTATCATAGAGCCATGCATTAACAGTATCTTCCCTGTTTTTAGAATATATCCATAATGCATTCCTCCTACAAGAGTGGGAGGCTTTGATGCGCTTATTATATAACTGAAGGGATTATGCAAGTTTTCTTTGTTAAATGGACTATTTTTTTTAAAAAACACAAGTCAAATACTTTTTTAATCCCTTGCTTAGTATCTAAGTATCTATAAACTTGTAAATAATGTACTAGACAACACCTCATATCTAGCATATAATAGATCTAAAATTGTACAATTAGTTAATAAATGCTGTACTTAGATCTTTGGGAGTAACTATCTTTTTCTAGATCGCTAAACATATTTTGTGTGAAGGGAGTACATACCTTGAAACCTAGCATTCTATGAACCAATAAAGCTGAAAAAATATTAGCTGCACTAAAAGATATTCATTTCTATATAGAAAATCACAGAGCATGTGCATGGACACACATTGTGTATATATGTATATATGTATACACACATTTGTGTGTGTTAATTGTATTTCTCATCTTTGGGAGAATTTTTGTATCTTTAAACATATGTTTTCATTTGCTTTTCATGGAGCAAATTTGTTAGTGAGCATCTTCTGTAGGAGAATCATTCAACATGGCTTCATTTTCTGCTTTTTCTAGAAAGGCCACCTCTATGTTTTCATATAGGCCAGCTAATAACATGGTAGCTATTATGTCTGTAATTTATTAAAACATTTTAACATGGAAAGTGTGATAAAATGTGTGTGCTGGTTTCAATCTACACCCTGAGGTTAGTCAGCTGTCCTTACGCAGCATTCATATCCCACGAAAGGGCCTCTCTTGTTAATCAGAACAGATGCACTCAGAAACAGCTACTCTGATGGAGCTTCTTGGAATTCCTTTACTTTAATAATCAGTACAATGAATGTTGAGAGAGGCCACATAACTGAAATTAGTGGTATTAAAAATATGTTGATTGTCAGAAATATCTCAGAGAAAATCCTGCTTTGCATGAATAGGGAAGGCATAAAATCTAGCAGATCTTTTACCCTTGGTCCTTGAAAATGGTCCCCTGGCCTTGACCCCTGAATAATCCTGTATCCTACCAAAGGTGTGGAGGGGTCTTTGTTGCCTTACTCTGAGAGTGTTTAGCTTAATCTTGAATTGTGACTCTTAGGCAATTTTGGGAACTGTAAAGAGAAAAGAGACCTAGGACTCCACTGAGTCTGCAAAAGAGATAGGTATAGGTTATGTGGAGGAGTAACTAACCTGTAACTGTTGGCAACTACTAAGGTCCACCAAATGGGGCCTGATCAAACTGGCTTAAAGTAGCTCTTTTCAGTGACACTTATGTGACATTCTTTCAACAGCATGCTTGGCTCAATTAGTATTTATTAAATACTTAATTAAATTGAATAATAGTTCAAACTAAGTTAAAATCAGTCATATACAATATACACAGACCTCAAAATTGAAATAGAATCATCTTAGTTCATTTTCAGTTTTTCTTTATCCTTTTGGTATGACCAGGAAATCATACTTCAGTAGACATTTGTGCAGTTGACCCTTAAAAAAAGTCATGTGAGACAGTAAAGGGAAAGAAAATTGGATTTTGAGTCAGGGCACCTAAGTTCTTATGCAGGATGTATCTCTGAAAAGCTGGGTGACATGAGAATGTTATTGAACCTTTCTTCCTTCTAATTTACTCTTCTGTAAATGAAAGAGTAAAACTAGTCTTACTGATTGACTCATTCATTTTTTTCTCATTCATTAATTTCTTCTTTGATTTGATAATTTGTAATAATTTTAATAACGGCAAACACAATTCACCAGGCATTTGTTTTAAATACCTTATATTCCTTAACATATTTAACCATTAAAACAATCTTATGAAGCACATACTTTTATTATCCCAAGAGGATCCTGAGGCATAGAAACAGCAAGTGGATTTTCCAAGGACTGTGAACTGACCCAAGCCTGCTTAGACAAGCACATCTCTTAGATTGTTCTTGGTAAATAATAATAGTGGCCAAAAATTTGAGGTACTGAAAATTACTTACTTTCCAAGCTCCCCTGGCACATTGTAATGAAAACAAGCCATTACAGGCTGAGCTGTGTTCCTCAAAGATCCTATGCTGAAGTTCCAAACTCCTGGTACCTCAGTATTGAGATACTGTATGTTGAGATAGGAACTTTAAAGAGGTAATTTAGTTAAAATGGGGTAATTAGGGTGGGATCTGATCCAATTTGACTGGTGTTCTTATAAGAAGGGGAAATTTGGACACAGACATGAACAAAAGGAAGACAATGTAAGAACACTATAGAAGACAGGCATCTACGAGCCAAAGAGAGAAGCTTCAGAAGAATCCAAACTTGACAACATGTTGATCTCAGACTTCTGGACTCTAGAATTGTGAGAAAATACATTTCTGTAAGCCACCCAGTCTGTAGTACTTTGCCATGGCAGCCCTGTCAAACTAAGGCATGAGTCTTAGATCAAATGTTAATACACATATGTCACATATTAACTCAACATTTATTCACATGCACTAAAAAAAGTTAATTCATATGATCTGTTCTGTTGACTAAAGGATGTCCCAACCCACTATCCAACTATTACTTTGCAGGAGAGGTTTCCTGAAGCAGATGCCAAGAGCATAGGCATAAAGCTCACAACTCCAGAGTTTTATGCTGGACGCCAGATGGTTGAGGAATTTAGACTAATGTGCTGTTTCTAAGTGTGTAGGTTGCACAAGACTTGTATATCCTGATCATCAAGAGTGAGGAGTATTCATAAATTATCTTAGACAGTTCAGCTATCCTAAATGCTAAATCCTAAATTTAATTCCACCAAGGAGAGGCTATTGCTAGTATTTATCATGTTGATTAACATGTCATTATTTTTAATAATTTTAAAAGTCATATATTTTGATAATCAGTAGAAGAGTCAGGTATAGGGATGCTTGTAGCAGTACCAGGAATGTGTCTTTTCTGAAAGAAAGCTAGCTGCCTTCTGGACTGTGCATTCATGTGTTGGCTGATCATTTCTCAAATGCACTTTTTTGGATAGCACCCGGGCATTGTACTAACTTAAGTAAACACTGCACATGCTTATCCCAACATATGGACTGGTGTCTTCTAAAGTAAATGACAAGTATCATGATCTCAAGTCTCCATTGCAAGCAAGAAACAAAGTGGGGATTTGAACTCAGGAGGTCATGCTGTGCTCCAAACCACTGGCACATTAAGCATTTGTTATGGATGATAATTCACAACAAATGCAGCAAGTTACAAACATTTTTTGATTTAACCCTACAAGAAAATTGTGAGAGGGGTCTTCTAGATGGAGGCCCAGGGAGTATTTTTTCCTTGAGAGAAGATAGTATTGAAAGTGAAGAGGCAAGGCTATCTTGTGTGCAATTAGGGCAGTCCCACAGGACCTTCTGCTCTGTAGTTTCCATCTTGAAGCCCTTCCTAATTTTCTCTTTGAAGTTCTATTTTGTAAGTTTAGTCTGATGGGACAATGCAAGGGGCTTAGAGCCTGTGTTCATGTGTGATCCCCCATCCTGCCTTCTCCTCACTTCTCCAGGATTGGTTCTCAGCTTTCTGCTTCCTTGCTCCCACCCAATAGCCACTGGGGTCTTGGCCCCTAGCAGGGCTCTGGGCATAGGCACTGGGGAGGGTCAGGATTGGATGTGTGTCATTAGTGTTAAACTGTGGAACCGAGATATCTGTAAGATTCTGCAGTCACTCTGGCAGTGGCCTCACATACGAGGCGTGCAGCATTAAGTAGATCTACCCCCATCAGATCTATTACAGAATGAAAAACACCTTGACAGGCCCAATGAGAGAGACCACAATAGAAAGGGAAAAGCTTTTTTTCCTGTGTTTTGATCAAAGGATGAAAACATTTTCATTTTTCTTTTGCATTGGGTCCTGAAGATTATGTAGCCAGTCCTATGAAGAGGAATAAATCAGGTCTTCCAAAAGCAAGGTCAATATTTTCTCCAATATCTTATGCTGTAAAATTGTCCAACAAAGAGAGATGAAGATAGAGTGCACACTCATGTCTTATCACCCCATTTGGAAAAGGAAAAAAAATAGGGTAGACCAGAGCAGGTTGCAAGGTTAATTCTGAAATAGAACATCTAGGCAAGAGAATGAGCTACAAGACAAGGGAAATGCTTGGTTGATTGTTAGCAGAACTAATACACTTTGAAAGGTTTTAAAATGTTATGAGAAATAAAAAAAATTTTGAAATTAGGGCCAGAATAAGCTTTTGTTAGAAAATAACTAAATTAAATTGGGAAAGAAAGAAGGTCAGTAGTTTAGAGTCATTTTTGTTCATTAATTTAATATGTAATCATGGAAAATCTATGATATAGAGTTATAAAAAGACTTGCTTGAGTCTTACTTGGACTTTGAAAGATTCAGTGAGAAAAGAGTGTCACTGGAATTAAGGTATCATCTGTATCTATAGTAACTCCTGTGCACTGTAAGCAGCAAGAGCTAACGGTAGATGGCAGGTCCATTCATTCAACAAAAACTAATTATTTTGGGCCAGTCCTTTTCTAACTAATCACATTGACAAGGGGGAAGAACACACACATTTTGCTTTGTGACTTTGCATGGAGGGCAGTCTCGGAAATAAAGAATTAAATTTCAAGGCTGAGATGGAAACACACTGCCTGCTGGAGAAATAAAGGAGAGAATGGCTAACAGTGCTTGAGGATGGTGGTTGGCAGGGTGAGGAGCAACCAGATCTTTCAGCAGCTGGAAGCTGCAGGTGCCTGAGGCAGAACAATTAGCATGAGACTGAGAAGCAACTGAGGGCTTTGCTAGGGTTGTCTGGTGCCCAGTGATTAGTTCCTGATATGTGGGCATGTCATTTGTTCTTGGTTAATGGAACTTTCCTGTTCTCTCTTACTGTGGTTCTAAGCTAAGCAGCTGGGCCTGGCAATGAGGAATCTTCAGAAGTGTGTTAAGAAAAAGAGTGATGCCATTATAATTGCCACTGGGTGGAGCCTAGAGAGACTTAATGTATTAGAAGATCAGAGAGAGAGAACTCAGGAGGGACTATTACAAGAGTCAGCCCAAAGGATAATGAGGTCTAACACTGGCAGTGGCTGTCTACCCAAAGAAGGACTTTATTTGAGAGATATTTCACCATCATGGCAGCTTTGCTTCTCAGTAAAATATCAGTATCAACTTCATCAATAATGGCTTTACTTCATAATGGTATAGCACATTATTCTTTCCTAAATGATACCCTGTATTATTCCATTTGGTTCTTACAAACCTTTGTGATAACTGGTAGAGAGGATAGCTGTTATCATTGTCACTGAATCCAGGGGATGAGTCTGAGGTCACATAATCTGTCATGGGTCAAAACTCTAGACCTCTTGATTGTTATGAGGCTTTCCAACCTAACACTTCACATTTTGTGTTTGTTCTAACAATCTGTACACTATGTATTATTCTACATTCTGTGTACTATTAAAGGCCTTAATGTTGTATTCCTGTACATCCTTCCCCAATTTCTCCAAAGCACATGTCAAAGGAAGCCTTTGGCAATTCCAGCTTTTAGTTTAGGTGGTAAAAGCTCAGAGATATGAAGATGCATTACAGAGGTCATGGACTGCACACTTAACTGGATTTTAAATCAAGGTTTGAATTTGTCCTCAGTGTAGCTGCGGTAACTTCTTCATAGGTGAAACTTTTATTTTATTTTCCTTTTGGCTGAATGGAGTTTCTCAAGACCCAATTTTAACTTGATCAGTATTTTAAGCACTCCCAGTCTGTATTAACTCAGAAATAGTGCAAGCCTACAAAGGGAAACATAACGTTGCCCAAACTTAGTTCTGTTTGTGAGCAAAACCCAGAGCTGTGTGGAAAGAAGATTGAGATTGAGCCACAAATACTTGTTCAGAATCTAAATTGTCTTCCCTAAAACATCAGCTTAAATGCATTTGGACAAGTTAAATGGTTCTCCATTTTTTTCTTCCTTAAGGAAGTTCATTTTTTTATGTAGTTATCATAAGGCACTGCACACTGAATTACGGCACTCCTCACTCTGCCAATTGTTGGTGTGTATAATGATGCACCTGTTAGTCAAGAAATCCCCGAGAAAGAAACTGTTCAGCAAAGCAGACATCATCAGACAGACGGAGGGCCTTCTGAATACTCTTGCTGAATTATGCAAGATTTTCTATTTTATGGTCATTAAAGGCAGTGATAAAGCAGCTGTCTCTGAGAAGGATGTTGTCAAATATCAGTGCGAAGAATAGAGATGATTACCCAGTGCCATTCACCCATTACAGGGAACTTTGTGCTAGTATTTCTCTTATAAATCCTTCTTTTGATAAGATTACCATTTGCCTGGCTGAATATTTGCTCCAGGCATCACCTTGATGTTCAAGGTCTAAAACAAGATAAATGTGCAATACGTGTTTAAGCTACTCTGTTTTTTTTTTTTTTTTCCCTTGGAGTTTCAGAAGGAAAGTCTGGAAAGAAATGCTGCAATCACAGGGTTGACTTTTCAGCTTGAAAATAAATGAAATTGAGCTGCTTCTCATATAGGACTCTAGTCCCTTTCTATTTACTCTACTTGACAAACTTAACTGGTTTTGTGCTGGCTCACATGAGGTGGGAGAAGAAACTGAAAAAAAAAAGGAATATTGATGTATGAGTATTGAAAGAGGGAAACAGATAGGATCATATTGAGAGATGCATTGCCCAGCTGCGAGGCATGCCCGACACTGGGGGACACTGTGGGGACAGGGTGGTGTGCTCAATAAATAATGACTAAAGGCGATGATGATGGAACAAATATTTGAACACCTCTGAGGTGAGAGCCACACACAGAGGTAGATGTTTATTGATGCAAAAAAAAAAAAAAATCAAACCCAAAGAACAGGTTTTAGCACCACAGAAAACTGAGTGGAGAGCTGAAGACTGAATATTATAGCCTCATAGAGTGGTCTTCACCTCTAACAGATGCCAAGTAATGGATTTGACTAATCTCTTTTTGAATTAAATGCAGTTTCAGTTTCATCTTTAAGAACGTTCATGAAATATGTCATATAATGAGATAATGCAAAAATGTGCTAGAGAGAAATTTGACCATGAGTAGGTCCAAATGATAAGAACAATTTGTCCTTTTCGAAATAAAGGGTTTTCCATTGTCAACAGAGTCTAACTTCAGATTCATGCTTAAAGAAACATAGATTTTCATGCCAATTGAAAAGTAGGTTTTAGCAAGCAATTTAATAGGTAATATTTTTTATTTGTTAAAATGCAGAACCCTAGAGACATCTTAAAAGAAACCTTGCTTGAATATTTATAGCATTTTAAAAGAAGGAACTGGCTGCAGTTTTGTGACAATTATTTAGTGCCTATTTATGAGTAAGACCATCCCATTTCTCAAATGGCTTAGTCTAAGTATATAATGAGGAGAGGAAGCCATATAAAACACCCATCTATTTCTACCAGAGGATCTCTATAGAATATTTTAATTCTTTCAACATTTTTATGTTTCTGTGTTCTGGATAGTAAATTATGTCTTATGGAATTGTGTTCCTCTTTTGGTTAACATCTACCTGGTATATGTACTTCATAAATGTTTATATATGGACTAGGTGAAGAATATGAGTAAGGAAAAGGGGAATTTCTTGGTGGAGCAGTAGTAAGTGCAAATGTAGGGCCAGAACCCTGACTCTTGAGCATCATGGGAAATACAGGAAGGAAAGAAAGGGCTTTGGAAGAAAATCGTGTCCTTCACAGTTGGGCATGTCACAGTAAGGGGCTTGTGTCTTGGAGGTCATTGGAAATTCAGTTCCAAAGTGCCATTTTTGGCAATTCAGAAAAACAAGAGATTGTAAGCATATGGCAAGCTTGTTTAGTGGTAAAACCTGATCTGATTCCACTATTTCTTTAGGTTTTTTAATTTATTCCAACTTCTATAGGTTTTTCAGTAAAAATGTTAATGTGTTTGATTACTAGTGCTATACTAATTTCCAGCTGGGGGTGTTACTAAAATACACTGTAGGTACCTTATTACATTTCTAAAATATGACAAATCTTGAGTTTCTAAACATATCCTAACTCTGAGAGTTTAAGAGAAGGGATTATGGACATAGGAAGTTCACAAAGGGACCAAGACATTAAGTAGACTTACAGAATTAGCTAAGTGACTTGCTCAGGTCAAGCAACTCTTCAGTTGTGAACCCAAGGTTTAAATCCGAGTCTTTCTGACTTTAACTTTGTGATCCTTCCTTCTCTCTGAAGAATTATAGTAGCAAAAGAGAAAGAAGTCAACAAATTTGTGGTTATATGTTTAATATTTTTGAGGCATTGCTCTAATTAAATTTATTAATTTAATCCTTTTTAAAATCTTCTGATGTAGGTACCATTTTTATCCTAATTTTATAGATGAGCAAAAGTCCATGGAAATTAAGTAACTTCCACAGGGCTACAAGGTTCATAAGTCACAGAGCTGGAATAATGAACCCAGGTAGTCTGTCTTCATGCCTGTGGCCATAACCACCACATACACTCTTAAGATAAGAACCCTCATTTGTACATGAGTACAAAACAAGGTAATGTCAGGCTCCTTGAAACAATATATAAAAAGGAGGAAAGAGAGAGGAGAACAAATGGAAATAACAGGATGAGAAATGGGCAGAAATTCTTGTTTAATTACAAGTCTGGTGAGATCTCAACTAAATCCCTAAAAACTAAAGGCTTAGGGGTTAAAGCCCAGTGAAAGCTGTCTGGATTAGAGACATATAGCTTTGAAAAGTTTGAAGTTATTTGTTTTGTGTAATTGGTTCATACTTTATCAAGAGAATGAATTACTTATTCTCATTTTCCTTGTTTCCAAAAGTTCGTATTAAAAGTTTCAGTGATATATTATTCTGAAAGTACTTTGGTGAACCATCAGACACTACATAAATAGAGATAACTGTACTAAAGTATTCCATGGAAATGTATATTTAGTCTAGATTCTCCAGAAAGCAGAGCCTGAAGTAAGTATTATGTTCTACTGCTTGACTAGGGAGCATAACTTTAGGGAGCTAGAGTGAGAGACATAGGGAGCGAGGCAAGGAAGGAGGGACAATTAGAGGATGTGGCTGATTGCTGGATCTTGAGGACCACCTTCCTCAATCTGTTCCCATCTTCCACTGGTCAAAATTTCATCCCACTGGACATAGTCTGTAACACTTTCAGGTTGAGGTGGTGCAGGTCTTGCTTATTGATACTCACCCTTCGGTATCAGTAGGGAAGTTAGGAGGGTGGGGGTTATTTATGCAGACTGAGCAGGAGGTGATGTGAGGTCAAGTTGTACTTTCCTGACAAGGGTTGGAGCTCCAGGGCACCCAAAAGCAGCTGGAATCACAAATGAGCAAGAGGGACAAAATCTGAAGGAGTTGGCGCAAAAGAAGAGTCTGATACATGGTCTAATTGGTTACCATTACATTTTATGTGATGCATTCCAGACTATGACCTACAGAATTATGCAGTATAAATTGTTAGGTCATGTGTCAGTGTAGTAGAAGAGGTATTCTGAGACAGGAGAATATTACCTGTTCTCTTTCAAATAAGTATCTTTTTATTTAATATGATTGTTAACTTTAGGTAAAATTATTTTTTTCTCCTAAAGTAACATGAACTAATAAAACTCTATTTTATAAACTCTATAAATAAATTACTTTCAAAAATGGGTCTCAGATAATCTTTTATTCTTTCTACTCCTTTTGTTTCTTATAATTTGTCCATTTCCTTATAATTTATGAAGTGATTATAGCAAACAAAGAAAAATGTATTTTGAAAGGTAAAAAACATGAATGGCTACTAATCAGTACCTTTATATTTTAGTGCTCTGGCATATCAGATGACATCTTCTAACAGGGATTATTTATTTCCCCTGGATTTTAATTTCTTTTACAATGATTTGGCTATTTGTCACCCCACCAAGGGCATTGGAATTGGAGAATGAGGGTCACTCGAGTGCCTGAAAATAAATCTTTAAAATATACTTTCTTTTTCTTCCAACAGAAATCAAGAAGTATGATGAGCCCTAAAGTGTCACATAGAGCATTTACCATGTTGGGTAGCCTTCGCGGGCTCACGTTGCTTGCTTTCCCCAGCAGTACTAGTAAATAGGACCAATTCATCTAGGCAGAATGGACAGAAGCTCATATGGGAAACCAAATTATGCTTGCAAAGGCCCATATGACATGCTTGCTACTAGAAAGAACCAACTAAATTGAATGTTATAAGGGTGGTAAAGCCAAGAGCTGTGTTGTGACTTGATGAATGCCCTCAGTGGGTGTTGCGAATTGTGCTGGAAGATTCCAGAGGTGAGTTTTTTTTTTCCCCCTTAACTAAGGACAACATGATATACAGAGCAATACCCTAGGGCAGCAGTCGAAGTGTGATTCTATAACATGGTGGCTAACAGCCTGGGATTTGGTGTCTAGATTTGAATTCCAACTTCCCTTACCTCATAGCTCTTCATCTTGGACAGGCTACTTAATTCTCATGAACCTCTATTACTAAATTATTATTTTTATCATATAGGTACTTTGTAGAGTTGCAGAAAGAATGAATATGGTAATACATTTAAAGTTCTTCATGGTCCCCAACAACCATGGGGTTGTTATCACAAAGTTGTTTGTTATCACAAAGTTGCTCTAACCACAGATTTATTTAGATACTTCAAAAGCAAACACCACAACTCACATCTTTAGCAGTTTTTAAGTTTTTAATGTAATACCCTCCTTTTTACAAAAATAAAAAAGAGAAACCATATTGCAAAATAGGCAATGATCAGCTCACAACCTTCAGAGAGGCTTTTTATTTAACATTTCCCACTTGAACTGAGTATGTGTAACATGATGAAAAAGCAAGTAAAACAATTCATGTCCTGTTTGGACAATAGAAATTACAACGATGCCCTATGTCCCAGCTTTGATTCTCCTGAAAAATACTCTAAAACATATAATTAAGAGTCTGAAGGTTATAGAACATATATGTGAAATCAAGAAATCCAGAACTCTTCAAAGTAAACCTTTGCCCCACCCCCTGCTGTCTATCTGTTCCTTCTTTGTCAAAGAACCTCAGCGTTTACTCTGGATGAGAGTTAGATGAGAATGTCAAATTATTATTTTGCAACATGGCCCTCCCCTCCTCCCTCATCCTCCTCAAGTATATTTTGAAAACCATTTAGTAGATTTCCATTGCACCTGGGATGAAATCTGAACCTCTTCACCTGGATTCCAAGGCTGTCCACTTTGTCAGCCTCTAGTTAATAGCAGAGGGCCTGATACCTAGGGGGTGTTTGTTCCATAAATATTTTGTGCCTAAGTGTCTTTCTCTTGTTAATACCCACTTGCTATACACTCCAGCCACATCAAATTCCTTTGTAACACTAAACTTCCAAATTATGCTCAAGAGTCCAGCTCATAGCACATGCTGTGAACTCTGCCTCCTCCTCTCTCCATTACCCATTCCACCTTTGCCTCCCACACTCCTCAGGACTTGGTTTAGACATGATTTCAAGGGAGTGTTCATTGATTCCTAGTCTAGATTAATTGTTCTTGCTATACATTGCATGTAGAATCCCTGCCCCATTCCCACTATAGTATTTTATGTCATTTACTGGTTTATCTTCTGACTTTCTGCTAGGCAGCAAAATCCTTGCACATAGATTGGTAAACTATGTTCTTTTATTTTCTATATTTTGATGTTTTGATATCTGGGCCTTGAGGATACTTGTGGGACTGTGCCTCTGGGGCTTAGCCAGTTCTTGAAGATAGTAACTTGCCTGTCAGTGAGCCTTTCACAGGCAAACCCACCAAAGCTGAGCCAGTTCTCCCAGCCACATCCCCTATCAGTGCCTCGTAGTTGGAGCCACTATTGCTCTGTCCTCATCACCCCAGAACCAGGTACTTGACAATTAGGGGCAGCTCTTGTGCCCCAGAACCCATTTTCTCCATTTTTTTTTAAACTAACCAATCCTAAATCTTTTTTGGGGGGGATTTCACAGTGTTTTATTTTATTTTATTTTATTTTTTTAAATAATTTTTATTATTA